>NW_022752279.1:22728-25913 GCF_011630105.1 Anneissia japonica
AAATGTAATAAATCTTAATTTTAATTACAAGGAATTACAGACAAGGTGTTTTTTAGGTAAATTTATCCAGAAGTGTGGTTTCCCTAACTAATGAATTTATGATTGCCTTTGCAACGTCTCTAAGATATGGTGATAGCAAGTGATAGTAAACAAGCTAAGAAGTAGAGTGATTAAATGATAATCTGTTAGTACTGTACAGTGTTATTAAGCTGGTTATGATCCAGAATTGTGAAATAATCTTAAAATATACTATTGATTATTGCATTTTACTAAATTGTATTGTATAGATGTTACTATAAATGTTGATATATGTTTAACGATTCAGTTTTACTTTATGCATTATAATTAAACTAGTGTGGTAACTTAGAAATAATATGTACTATTTATCTTCTCAGTAACAGCAAGCCAACTAAGTTCTCTTATTCTGATTATTCATAGACATTGTATTTCATAATTTAATATTACAGTAAGAAATACAACATCGAATTGACATACTATTACAAAATATTCTTATTGGCATAATAATATGTACCATTTCATGATTTATTATTATAGTAACCAAGATTTCACTACATTCTACCTTATTAACGGTTGACAAGCTTATTATTTACGTCACCTGTGATTCTACGTTACGTCTGACGACCGGAATTCATATTGACAATAATTTACAGTATTTTTACAGGAATTACTTATTTACGGTACCTGTGATTTTACATTACGGTTGACGAACGACATTTAACATTGACAGTAATTTACCGTATTATTAAGAAATTAATTATTCACCGTACTATCATTTATCCACTTGAAATATCAATCATGAAGCTCTAATCGAAGACTTGTACTGTTGGTGTTATTTTGTCTACGGCCATACTACCGGTTTGTATCAGATCACCAAAGGTAACGAACGTCGAACGTCGGGCCCGGTTATAGATGCAGGCCTAGGCCTATTTTTTTTTTTTTTTTATAAACGAATGTAATTATTTCTAGTTGTAGTAGTAGGCCTTTATTTTTTATTTAGAAACATTTTTACGAGGTCGAGAACATGGTCAACACAATTTTTTTTTTCGCCCAATGGCATTAACCACGTTCAATAGACTTTTTTTTAAATTCATTTTGTATTTTAAATTGATTTAAAGTTTAATATTAATTTTAACACAGTGGCTTCATCTACTCCGATGTTACGTCAAGTTGTTAATGAGCGCGTTGGTTCCATCACTTCGGAGTAGACATAACCACGGCCCAATATTGTAAAATTCATCGAAAAATTCAAACGTTTTTAATTATTATTATTATACATAAATACATGATAAATTATCGTACAGTTTTAACAATTAATTGTTTTACAATCAATGATTAGTATTCTGGAATGGAAATTACTATAGCAGGCCCAGAGCATAAGCTTATGAGGTCTTGATATTTCGTGTCCAAGAGTTTTGAAGCACTAGACTTATATAATTCTTCTGGATCAGGAATTATACCGTATCTTGTGTATCTGCATACCGAAGGGTGCTGCTAATTTGTATTGTGTCAAACCTCGGATCTAAGTGCGAGTACTTAAAATTGATCTCATCAGGCTTACGCTTGTTGACATGGATCTGCATAAAGCTGGTCCAGTCAAATTTCTGGCCATTGAAGGACCTTTTCACCCTCAAAATCCCCCTTTTCTGACTGTAAAGCTTCCAGTTTTAGATGTCAGAAGACTGTACATGAATTATGCTGTACGGATCAGGTGCAATTTCTGATATACTCTCCATGGTCTTCTCTATCGTATTATTATTATTATTTAGTATTTACTGCTACTACTGCTACTGCTACTGCTACTGCTACTGCTACTACTACTACTACTACTACTACTACTACTACTACTACTACTACCACTACTACTACTACTACTACTACTACTATTATTATTATTATTATTATTATTATTATTATTATTATTAATATTATAATTATTATAATTATTATAATTATTATTATTAATTATTATTATTACTAATATTATTATTATTATTACTATTAATATTATGATAATATAATAATGTATAATAATAGTGGATTCAATGTCACATCACCATAAAACACAAATTAATTGTCAAAGCTTCACACCATTCATGAACTTTAATAGCTATGGTAAAATCAATTTCTAGAAAAAGAAATAAATGAATTAAGTCTACAGCACCCGGTATTCCCAAGAGGTCTCCCATCCCAGTACCAATAGTAGCGCATCGATAGCTCTTATAATATTTTCCTAATGCAGGCGTCACTTTGAAGCCTTAACCCACCCTCCTCAGAGGTCGCCAACTATCGACGTCGAAGCCTAAGGTCAATAAATTTGCTGTTGTAGTGAAGTCCTAACGTTCTTTTTTTATCTTGATTGAGTGAAGCTTTACCTATACATTTGATGAAAGATGAAACTTTGACGAATAATGTGTGTTTTCTGGTGATGGGAGATCGAATACCTAGCTATTAAAGTTCATGAATGGTGTGAAGCTTTGACGCGTAATTTGTGTTTTATGACATCGAATCCACTATTATTATACATTATTATATTATTATAATATTAATAGTGATAATAATAATAATTCTAGTAATAATAATAATAATTGATAATAATAATAATAATTAATTAATAATTAATAAATAATAAATAATAAATAATAAATAATATATAATATAAATAATATATAATAAAAAATAAATAATAAATAATAAATAATAAATAATAAATATTAAATAATAATAAATAATTAATAATAATAATAATAATAATAATAATAATAATAATAATAATAATAATAATAATAATACGATAGAGAGGGCCATGGAGCGTATATCAGAAATTGCACCTGATCCGTACAGCATAATTCATGTACAGTCTTCTGTTATCAAAGACTGGAAGCTTTACAGTCAGAAAAGGGGGATTTTGAAGGTGAAAAGGTCATTGAATGGCCAGAAATTTGACTGGACCAGCTTTATGCAGATCCATGTCAACAAGCGTAAGCCTGATGAGATCAATTTTAAGTACTCGCACTTAGATCCGAGATTTGACACAATACAAATTAGCAGCACCCGTCGGCATGCAGATACACAAGATATAATTCCTGATCCAGAAGAATTATATAAGTCTAGTGCTTCAAAACTCTCGGACACGAAATATCAAGACCTCATAAGTATACACATCT
>NW_022752279.1:26010-28804 GCF_011630105.1 Anneissia japonica
AATCAATTGAACACTCTCAGGTATTCAAAACCAGCTTAAAAGTACAAAATATCACCAAATATCAATTACACTAGCATTAAGTGTTTATATTTTTCTCTCAAAATATAGCTTTTGCTCAAATTAATATTTATTGATTAAATGAATGATTGATCGAGTGATTTATAGATTGATTGGTTAGTTGGTTAATTGGTTAATTTGTTGGTTATGTAGCTAAGATATATTATTTATTTAAGATTTATCCGGGACCACAAACACAGGCTCTGCCTCCTTGGTTCTCATCATAAATTATGTGTATAACTATGTTTATAAGTGAAAAAAAATATGAACTCATTATTTTTCTTATACTCCCAGAAACATTGATTCTTCTTTATGTTACTAGATCGTTCATATCATCATGTCGGTAATATTATTGTTTCATTTCACACTGTTGTACAGGTATGTTTAAGTATAAAATTCAATTCAACTAATTAAACTACAATGTACTTATGACAATTAATTGTTAAAACTGTACGATAATTTATCATGTATTTATGTATAATAATAATTAAAAACGTTTGAATTTCGATGAATTTTACAATATTCGGCCGTGGTTATGTCTACTCCGGAGTGATGGAACCAACGTGCTCATTAACAACTTGACGTAACATCGGAGTAGAAGAAACCACTGTGTTAAAATTAATATTAAACTTTAAATCAATTTAAAAAACAAAATGATTTGAAAAAAAAATTTCTATTGAACCTGGTTAATGCCGTTGGGCAAAAAAAAAAAAAAAAAAAAAAAAAAAAAAATAAAATGTTGAGCATGTTCTCTACCTTGGAAAATTGTTTCTAAATAAAAATAAAGGCCTACTACTACAACTAGAAATAATTACATTCGTTTATAAAAAATAAAAAAATAGGCCTAGGCCTGCATCTATAACCGGGCCCGACGTTCGTTACCTTCGGCAAACCGGTGTTTTCAACGTGGTATAGCCGTAGACAAAATAGCACCAACAGTACAAGTCTTCGATTAGAGCTTTATGACGGTGAGATAACCTCAAACACACACTATTTTTTATTGAATCTTTTTCGGAACAGTACTCAAATTATAGCGAAAATAAATCAAAAATATGCACTAAGTGCTGAACTCGGCAAGATAAGCTATTTTGTGAAAATATTAAAAAGTTAACTCAAAATGTAATTTGTTTATGTTAGTCACGGTGAGATAGTCTGAAACACACACTCTTCCATCAAAAGTTTGAAGTTTTTTTCGGAAAACTACTCGAAATATTGCCTAATATAAAAAATTTGCACTAGGTGCTCAACTAGGCGAGATAAGCACATTTGTTCATAATACGTTGAAAACACCGGTTCTCGTCCGATCACCGAAGAAAAGCAACGGTGGGCCCGATTAGTACTTGGACCACCTTGGAATACCTGGTGCTTTAGACTTAATTTGTTCTTTTCTTCTAAAAATAAGTAACACGTCAACAACTTGAAATATCATTCACTGATCTCGATGATCGAAGTGTTGTACGTCTGTTGGTGCTCCCTTGTTTTCGGCCATACTACGTTGAAAACACCGGTTCTCTTACGATCATCAAAGTTAAGCAACATCGAACCTGGTTAGTACTTCGATGGGAGACCGCAAGGGAATACCGGGTGCTGTAAACTTAATTCATTTTTTTTCCTAAAAATTTGGACCAACAGTAGCGCATCGATACCTCTTACAATATTTTCCTAAGTAATTTTTCTTTGTTAGGCACGGTAAGATAGCCTGAAACACACATTATTTCATTTAAAGTTTGAAGTTTTTCGTAACAGTACTCAAATAACGGCGGATAAGTTAAAAATTTGCACTAAGTGCTTTTTTGTTCAAAAAGTCACTGTAATGTAGATTAAAAATGAGTCATTGAATTTTCAAAATCATAAATCCTAGTTGCCATGCGAAGAAAGAAAAAAACCAAACAGTAAAAATTCAGTGGTGATGATGATTCAAAATTTGCAACATCCTAAATCCTGGTTTCCCGGGGAAGAAAAAAATTGGTACAAAATTCAGTGACAATTGCAAAATCAACAATGTACTTTTAATTTATTAATTGCAGGGATCATTCTAGAGATTATTTTTTACATGAACTAATGTGTAAGATAACAAAACAGCAGCTTAACTGGACACCACGTGTCACTCAGCGGACACATGTTTATGCCTGATACGGTTTGATGAAGGATAGCATCTCTCCGTCATTTTTTCACCAAGACGAACGAACATGAATGTCAGATCATTTGAAGCCCGAGTACAATAAATGTAACGTCAACTACTTTAAAAAATGTCGAAGAGATCCTTGACCGGGCCCATAAAGAAGGCTTCTTATGGTTTTTAAAGTGAATAATTTAAGTAATTATAGAAATATTAATAATTTTAAACCTTTATAATTGGTATCATGATATATTTAATAATGGAGGGTTTTTTGTTTAAAGGGGGGGGGGGGTGCGGTGATGAGACAAGTGGCCATATATTGCTTATTTAACCTTTCCTGAGTTCGGGAAAAATACTTAAAAAATTCAAAATGTGGAGATGTAACGATAATTAGAGAAACAAAACATGATGTGATGAGACGGGAAAATCAGGTGAAAACGAGGCTGATCACTTTTTTCAGTAGCTTGGTAGCATTTTCAAACCAACTCGTTAATATTCAAGACCAGTAATTTTTGGCGAGCAGCTGATCGAAAAATCGTCCCGACGATCGAGCAACTAGCCTAGACAATACGTACGTCCAGTAGTGTGAAGTCGTGAGTTTTTGTGATCGTTTACGTA
>NW_022752279.1:28816-29897 GCF_011630105.1 Anneissia japonica
TTTACGTACGCAGTTACAGAGAGACGGTTTTGTCAACGTCAATTCAATCATGGAGGAATAATTCAATTGAATTAATAAACGTATATCAGTCCGATGACTTGTTTGTTTATAATTAAGCCTAGCCTATCTATGCCTAGGAAGCAAAGTCAGTGTCTACCCAGCAGCTAAGTAGCGCACTCCTGACCGGGACACTGCTCCAGTCCCGCAGCAGGTGAGTTCGCACGCAGCCTTATCCAGCTGACGGTAAAGTTAGTAGGTTTCTACGACTAGCCTAGACATGTCATGCCATGGCGACTTTGTCACATTAATTGTGCTAGTGCATATTTTTTCATAATAGCCTAGGCCCATAGGCCTACTAATAATACTATAGGCCTAGCTATATAGGCCTGGTCCTATGAAAAACTGTCTAGGCCTAGGCCTAAATGTCTAAAAACTGCACTGTCTAAATAAAGGTGATGTGCTATAACACTACAGTATATCATCAGAGCCAACACCAAGTCCTGTAATAATAAGATTATTATTGATATACTGTAGGCCTAGAAGCTAGGCTACACAACAATAACGCCTCAATAACATGATGCATATGTTACTCCAAACCTAACTTTCAGCTGTTGTTGAAATGTTTAATTCAAATGAAATATACAGTATCTCAGTATGGTATGTTATTGATAAAGCAGCAAATGCCAATGTTTGATAACATTTTTGATTTTTTAACAAACCTGGTTTTGCATTATTGTAACTACTGTATACTTATTTCTCAATAGGAGCAAATGACTGGCTCAAATGGATGTGATGCAAACAGTTCCATCTGTGTGGACATGATGAAATGGACATGGTCCAATCCATGGTTAGCAGAAGGTGGCGATGCTCAGAGCTCTGCAGCAAGTAATTGAGGCCAAAATATTTCAAAAGAATTAAATTAAAATGATTTATCTAGTGATTTTTTTTTCTCAAGATATACTGAAATGCCACACACTTAAGTTTTTGTTTTTTGCACATCTGGTTTATATTGCAGCATCTGGTTTATATTGCATGCCAAATTTATAAATAAATAAATACTGTACCAGTATTACTGTACCTC
>NW_022752279.1:30161-34528 GCF_011630105.1 Anneissia japonica
TTCATACTGTATTAGCTTAAAATTTTAAAATATGAGACGAGAGTGGGGAAGATACAAAAAACATTGTACTGTACTTAACAACAAAATGTTCTTGAAATCAACTTTGCTGGCCTATCCGAATCAATAGCAACAATTTCAATTACAGACCAGGTCTGGAAGGTTACACACAATTGACTGGTCCAGATATACAAAAGCTCTGGGCCTATGCGGACAAAATTTCCTTTCATGAGTGATGAAATTGTCAAAAAAACAGAGCACAGTTGTCACATGAATTTTCAAGAATGAATCTATTACATAAGATCTGTTGCATTAATGAGGATGGACTTATCAGGTATCTTCCATAACAATTTATAAATAATTACTTCCAACACAAAGTTTATTTCATCATCTTCTATAGCATCAAAAAACCCAGGCAGTCTTCACAGCTTCTGGGAACTTTCCCTAATCGCCCACACAGTGCAAGATGGGATGACCCTTCTGTCAGATTTCTTTAGCCTGTTAAAATCCTACCACATGAAAGCCATCGATATCCATCATGTCGGCATTTCCTGTAAGAAGAGAAGTACAATAAAAAGTTGACTAGTTAAAAAAAGACTATTCTTACACCATTCAAAAATAATTAGTATTGATATTACAGTACAATATCTTTATAAGGAAGTAATCATTCTGGCACTAATCATCAATAATAATTTTTGTTGAAAATCTATATATTCTAATTAAACATCACTGTGAAAAGCCCATATTCAAATGCATTGCAAAGTAGTGTAACATAGGTGCGACCTAATTATTTTGAATAGAATTTATTACTTCATTAATATAATACTTTTTTGTAATATAAAAATTAGTTTATAAATGAAGACAATAACAATATATGTACAATAGACTATCTTGATTCTCAACCTTTTCTAATGTACAGTAATAATAATGCCCCTGTATTTTGACCATCAAAATGGCTGGACATTTGACCCTCTACTAGTTTTTGATCCAGCATGGAACCAGCAGGGAAACCTAGTGCAGGTATGGTTGTATTTCCGAGCAGAATGCCGAAAATTAGTCTTTGAACTCTGTATATAACCATTGCCAATGTATCTCTGCACATTTTTCCAAGCCATTTTCCGCGCAAATTTGAGCTAGTTTTCAAGGTATCATCCACATTCCACGACGAATAAACTGGCATTTTAGTAATGCTGTAGTATTAGTAGTAGATCCTAGATAGTTCCATGGATCTAATAATTAACATGTAAATTAATGTACTTTATTTAAAATAGTGTTGTTTGTTTGCCTCTAATGTTTAGAATATTATTATTATAGTTTGTATGCCTAGGCCTAAACTAGGGGGGCCTAGGCCGCGCCAGGCAGTAGAGTAGTATTCCGTATTCTCTACATACATACAGTACTGCACTAAATGCTAGGCTATGCCTACACAGGTAAGACACCTTGGTATTAAACAAACCTATTTAACGCCACTATTAAGATCACCACTTCCAAGACTTCCTTATCCAAACCAGCAAACATATCTTTTTGAAAGATTGATTCTTCAAAAATGCCTTCGACTTATTATATTATTGTTATTGAATATTTTCGCCAGTCCTAATTTTTCAATTTTCCGCTCGCGACGACCATTCTCATCAGTTGGCTGAGTCTCGTTACCAGCTCGTTACGGTTGAGTAAATCAGCTGACTCCCTGTCTAGTGCAAATTTCCGAAATAAAAACTGGGGCAAATCGTTATTTTACACATAATTGAGACATTTTCATAAGTGAAAACCCATATAAATAAAATGAACGGCCAAATTTACATTGGAATATCTAAAGTTTGACACGATTTTTTATGGGGTTACCGAATGCAAGCCTTTGAAAGTCGGTACATATTAGGAAATTCCCTATCTTATAACACTAGCTCAAAATCCTGTAGCACCAGTTTTTTTTAAGACCCAGTTCACGAGCCTCGTTTTCGAATACCGCGCTCCAAAATCGAGTGCCGTCACCGTCATTGTGGTCGCCCATCCCTCTATTTTAAATTAAAAATCAATCGTTTCATCCCCGCACCCCCCCCTTTAATATTATTGTAATTGTAAAATTAATAATTTATCTTAATGATGATGTAAGTGTATTTTTAATCATTTGATGTTTTTTATGTGTCTTGGTTTCCATCTTGTACATTTCAAAACTTAAATTATATTTTCAATAAATATATATTGAATTGAATTTGCCATCACTATATTTTACTAATTTCTGATGTCCAATGACATAATGTCTCCAAAAACTTTTCAACATGGTTATAACCAGTTTTATCATGTATGCTTCTATATTTGTTACTCATCAACTTCTTCTTATGACAGTCTTTTGACCATCACAATTGAACATTGATTTGATTGCTGAAAGTCGATTATTGAACATTGAATGGACATTGATTATACATTAATTATTGAACATTGATTGAACATTGATTGGATTGCTGAACATTGAATGACATTAATTATACATTGATTATAGATCATTGTTATTGGATTGGAATTTATAAGTAAAATGGAAATTAAAAATTGAACAGGAATTTAAGATGCTAATTAATATGTTAGAAAAGATCACATTTGAATGAATAACACAATCACACTTTTGACTTAAAACGTTTTATTGTTCTCATGTTTAAAAAAAAAAGAAAACCTAAGTCGTAGCTGGCGACAACTCCTGGGAGAAGAGCCAAACAACGACTCCGATCCTCTTTAAAGAAACCATCATGATGACGGTGACTCGGCTGAATCGATGTAATGTTTGAAGAACTCGGATACCAAGCCGATGATAGCAAGTAGATGGGACCTGTTCAATGGCTGACTGAAGGCGCAGACGATCCAGGTTATCAGTGGCTAACGGATTATCAAATCATCGGTGGTGTGGAAACATCGCAGGAGCACGATTCATCTTATGATGAACAAGAATTTAGTCACCTCCCAAGAGTCAACGCATCAACAGATTTTAACGCTGCTGACAACATGCTGATGTGACTGGAATATAAGGGGATGTGGATTATATTCACCTAATGCAAGTGAGGAAATGGCGAGATGAAGCTGCCAAACAGAGGTTCAACAATTTAAGACAGAAGTCGATGATGGATTTTTTTCCCGTATGATGTGTACTGTACAGTATTGTACTAAAGATGGTGGGGAAAAAAAGAAACGCCACCCCCCCCCAATAAAAAAAGGAAAAAATTAAGAAGGGATACTTTCAATTAGTATCCCTCATTTATGAATAAAGACAGAAGCGATATATCATCACAACTTGCACATTTTACATGCGTCGGTGGTGGTGTGGAAACAGCGCATGAGAACAATAAAACGTTTTAAGTCAAAATGTTTTCGTTATTTATACATGCGGCGGTACATGTTCATTTGTAAAACCGTCCATTGGTTTCATATTTGTTTGTTTTTGTTCATAAATATTTAGTTCATTACAAAATTATTCATTCGTCTACACAGTATCATTTTGTCTATGTCCGTACGATACGTTTGTTATTTGTTTGAGAAATGTCAGTCTTATGCTGGCTTTGTTTTATTGTTTGAATCATGTCCTTCTTATACGTTCGTTCCTTATATGAATTTTTTCATGTCCGACTTATGTTTTCGTTATTTAACTTTTTTTAACTTGTCCGTCATATCGTTCATAAATTCGTTCATGTCCGTCTAATGTGTTTGTTGTTTTATTTGTTTAAATCATACCCATCTTATGCGTTTGTAATTTATCTGTTTGAATCACGTCTTATACGTTCGTTCGTGTATTGCGGACTCGAGATCAAAGTCTGGCAGCAGTGCGGCGGCTGGTTTACAATGCTAAAACCCTGGAGCGTGCATAGCCAATCAGCGAAAAGCATAAATCCATCTGCACAACAAGCACATGGTTAAACGAATGATCGTCGCCCATGCGGAGTACTTCTTGATTTTGCATCGGCTGTGGGCACGGAGGCTATGGGTAAATAATAGCACAATGGAGAGAGGTTCGTCTATACAGTAATAATATATAATAGTTTAGAATTTGTTGTTGTTTGCTACGAAGTCCTACGCATTGTAAATATTCTGTGAAAACTTAGACCAGTCATAGACCATACCAATAGGCCGTGACGATCGTTAAGCGCACACACATGGTTAAAAAATCTATCTAGATGGCGCTATTTTTCCATACTTCTCAATTACGAACGCCTTTTAGACCAAATGGTACGTAATTGAGAAGGTCGACTGCAGTCGACCAATCCAATTACGAACTTCTCAATTACGAACCTTCTATTTTACGAACGGTGTTTGGCAGATGACGTCATCATGCGATCGTAAAACGATTTTAGGTAACTTTTTAAAGCTATTATCCATGTGAATTTTGAGTG
>NW_022752279.1:34539-43636 GCF_011630105.1 Anneissia japonica
TTCTATTGCATAACAAGAAACTTCAAGTGTATTAAAGCAATTGAACATCAATTGTGTTTTACGAGTCTTTATTTTATCAATTAAAGCATCGTTTATAAAAACACTAACGGCGATAATAAGACGTGGTACGGAAGCCCGTTAGTGTCAACAGTGAATAAAAATCTCAAATCAGTTATCTGGCGGCCGCCACATAATTATCTCCCGGCCGCCACTTAATTATCTCCCGGCCGCCACTTAATTATCTCCCGGCCGCCACTTAATTATCTCCCGGCCGCCACTTAATTATCTTCCGGCCGCCACTTAATTATTGGTACCCAGGTTGCGGTATAGCATTATCTCGATGTAGAACGGGCCATTAAAGCGCATGATCGTAATAGGCCTAGCTAGTCATTTTAGCTACAGATTGTCATAGCTTATAATAGCAGTCATATAGCCATTTTACAAAATATGTCTATATCTTTGCTGTAGCACATCAAAATATTAAAGGGCATTAAGTGATTAAAAGCATACTAGTAGCTGGTTACCAGCTATACCTTATAATGGCAGTCATATAGCACCAATTTCAAAAAATATTAGCAATTACATGGTTAAGTATTAAATAGCGATTAAAATTAAGCATTAATACCGTATTTAATACGGTAGTGTTTAAAAGCATGGTAGCTGGTCACTATCTAGCTATAATATCAATTATATTATAGCAGCAATATCACAAAATATATCAATCACTGATTAAAAGCATGTTAGTAGCTGCCACAATGGTTTAACTGCATTTTTTACACTTTTGCGATTATAGGCGTTAGAGTTAAGCACACCAGCAGTTTACCATTTACCATTGAAGGCTTTTGCGCCTATAGGGTTAGGTACGTCAGCAGATTACCGTTGACCAGATGTTTGCAACGATATTCGTTATAGTTAAACACGTCAAGCATTGGCGCCGATAGGCGTTATCGTCAAGCAATTTAGCACATTACCATTTAAAAGGCGTTTGCAACGATAGCCATTAGGGTTAATCACGCCAGCAGTTTATCATTGAATAGGCGTTTGCGATGATAGGCATTGGTTGAGCAGATCAGGTGAATAGGCGTTTAGGGTAAAGCACGTCAGGGGTTTGCAACAACAGGCGTTATGGTTAAGCACGTCACTGGTTTACCATTTGAATAGACGTTTGCGGACGATAGGCTTTAGAATTAAGCACGTCAGGCGTTTGCGCCGATAGATTATATGGTTATTTTGTGGATTAAGTTTGGAGCACGTCAGTATTTTACCATTGAAAAGACGTTTGCGACGATAACAAATAGGAAAAATAACATATTCAATTGCAAATGACCGGTGAAAATGCCTATACATTAGCGTCACAGTTCCTACTGGCGACTCAGTCTCAAAATCTTATTAACCCTAATTCCTCTTCATTAATATGCAATGGCGCACTGGTGCGAACATCTATTTATTAGCGGACATGGTAAAATGGCTGACATGTTTATCCTTAAAGCCTATCGTCGCAAACGCCTGATGACGTGCTTAAACCTCCTATCATCGCAAACGCCTATTTAATGACATTCTTTTAATCGCTATTTAATGCTTCCTAGTGATGTTATATTTTGTGAAATTGGTGCTATATGACTCCTGTTATAAGCTATAGCTATTGTATAACAGCTACGAACATGCTTTTAATCGCTATTTAATACCGTACTTAACCATGTAATTTCTAACACTTTTTGAAACGGGTGCTATGTGACTGCCATTATAAGGTATAGCTGGTGACCAGCTAATTGTATACTTTTAATCACTATTTAATGCCCTTTAATATTTAACCCAGCTATAACAGATAATATCACACTCACATAAACAGCAAAATAGAACATATAATACAGTTGATGTGCTACAGCAAAAATATAGATATATTTTGTAAATGGCTATATGACTGCTATTAGGCCTATAAGCTATTACAAGCTGTAGCTAAAATGAATAGCTAGGCTAAATGTTACCGTATATTAAATGCTAGGCCAATCATACGCTTTAATGGCCTGTTCTACATCAAGATAATGCTACCGCAACCTGGGTACCCATAATTAAGTGGCGGCCACCAGATAATTAAGTGGCGGCCGCCAGATAATTAAGTGGCGGCCGCCAGATAATTATGTTATCTGGCGGCCGCCACATGATTATCTGGCGGCCGCCAGTTAACTGATTTGAACATTTTATTTACTGTTGACACTAACGGGCTTCCGTAGACGTGGTAAAGTCATTGCCAATAAGATAAACTATTAAAGGAGCACCAGTCACTGGTCTCTTTCCCTACGGAAGCACCTAAGTGCCATTCGACTTGACGACTTGTCAAGATAATTATGTTGTCAAGTCGACATAATATACATATCATGTCGACATGGCGAGATAGATTATCTTGACAAGTCGACATACTAAAAATTGTAGTATGTTGTCATGACAAGATAGGTTATCTTGACAAGTCGACATAATAAAAGTTGTATGTTGTCATGGTGAGATAAATTATCTTGACAAGTCGACATAGTAAAAATGTTATGTTGTCATGGCGAGATAGATTATATTGACAAGTCGACATAATACTTATTGTATGTTGTCATGGCGAGATAGATTATCTTGACAAGTCGACATAATATAAGTTGTATGTTGTCATGGCAAGATAGGTTATCTTGACAAGTCGACATAATAAAAATTGTATGTTGTGTCATGGCGAGATAGATTATCTTGACAAGTCGACATAATAAAAATTGTATGTTGTCATGGCAAGATAGATTATCTTGACAAGTCGACATAATATAAGTTGTATGTTGTCATGGCAAGATAGATTATTATGACAAGTCGACATAGTAAAAATTGTATGTTGTCATGGCGAGATAGATTATCTTGACAAGTCGACATAGTAAAAACTGTATGTTGTCATGGCGAGATAGATTATCTTGACAAGTCGACATAGTAAAAATTGTATGTTGTCATGGCGAGATAGATTATCTTGACAAGTCGACATAATACAAATTGTATCTTGTCATGACAACATAACTTTTATGTTATGTCAATATTTCAACAACTCGTAAATAAATCATTTCCATTTTATGAAGCAAGCATACATTAATTTCTTACATGTAAAGTACATTGAATTTAGCGTAGACATAAACAGAAAACGATAATTAGTATTCCGTACTGTAGGCAAGAAAAATGGTTCCGGCGATCCTTAATCATTAATAATATAATTGTTGGTATTGGATATTTTTGTTGAATAAAAGTAAGGACTTTTATGCAATCATTAGTTAATGTAGTTCTTGGTTTAGATTTGTTTTTGATTAATACATCATGTGGTTTTTGCATGATTTAATGCAATAGTTTTTTTAGGCTGTTTTAATTAATGCAGTAAGCAGTTTTATGCACTCATTAATGAATATAATTGTTGGTTTTGGCTGTTTTTTTTTAAGAATTCAGTAAGCAGTTTTATGAAAATCTTCAACTAATGTAATTGTTGGTTTAAGGCTGTTTTTGATACTATAAGTATGCAGTTTTATGCAATCATTAATTACTTATTCTTCAGGAATACTAGCAAGAGTGACTGACATAATCAGTAATTTGAATAGTGTGATACAGAAAAAAACTCTACAGTATAGAGATTTGAGTTTGACGAAGCATGCAAAAGCTATCATAGATATTCAACTGTATTAGCAAACAATACCATTGTTTACATTTATTACAATGGTCTGATCTTAATGAGGCTCTATCCGGGATAAAAGTACTTTGTACAAAAAATAGGGGGTGGAGGAAGGGTGTTTATTTGTCATCAAGTGTTGAATAACATTTTTTTTATGTCAAGGTTGTTGACTCAGGACTAAACTTTCTATTTTGATATGAATACAAAATTGTTACTGTTCAGTATTGCTTGTGAACAGATGATTTTTTTGACTAAATACACATTACACTTATTACTGCATTTAGTACTAAACTACCTAGACACTGTAGTGCCACTTAGTAACTTTGTTCCTTCATTTTATGAGCATTTGCATAAATCGGTGTAATCATCTGTGCAGCTGAATTGAAGTATACCCTCTTTACAGTATTCAGACACAAAGGCATTTTAAAATGTTACAACATTGCATCCAGAAGTAAACATTAGTCTATTGGTACATTGTAGTAATGCCCCTACTTTGCCTATTTTCATCAGTTGATCCGAGATGAAGATTCACATATTCATAAGAATATATAGATTCTTTACCAACTGTTAAACATGATACCAGATACATCTTGTATTTTATTACATTAATTTCAACTATCAAAGATTTATGGCAAATCATCCGAAATTAATTTAAAATCTATGGATGATATTACTTTATTTATAACTTACACTTCCTCCATTTCATCTTCTTCTTCCTCCATCTTATCTCTATAAAAATACAATAAACAAGTATTGCTAGTGAACAGATGATTTTTTTGACTAAATACACATTACACTTATTACTGCATTTAGTACTAAACTACCTAGACACTGAGTGCCACTTAGTAACTCTGTTACTTCATTTTATGAGTATTTGCATAAATCGGTGTACTGCTTCATGAATAGAACTAACAATAGAGTTAACAGTCTGGTATCTTGTAAAGTAAATGCTCTGTTTAACATTGTGTGCTATAATGTTTTCCCTACTTTTTCTAGGTAACTTTTTTTGATCACTTTTTTTTATAGATATACAATTCTGAAAAAAAAACAAAAACAAGATGGAGGAATGAATGAACTTCTGAATTAGTTTACAACTGATTGATTCTAACAAGGAATTGAGCAGTTATTACTTCAAGTGAAAACTGCAACAATTATATATTTATTGCTATGCTGCCACATATATAGTATATCTGTCTCTTATACACATCTAGATGTGTATAAGAGACAGGTTCATCACCATGTCTAAATTGTTTTCTATGCATGAACTGCAAGTGATTGTCCAAACAAACCAGTTTCCATTATTAAACGGATGCTGCAGATAACCAACAATTGCATTTTCCATTGAAAATGCTTCATTTAGCCAACAACTGCAATATTTAATGGATGCTTCGGCTAACCAACAACTGCATTATTCAATGGATGCTGCAGGTAACCAACTGTATTATTCAATGGATGCTCCAGATAAACACCCATATGTTACATCAAGCAACTGCTGTATTAACCACCAATTGCATTATTCAATGGATTAATGCATGCCCGATATGGGCCTCTTTATTATTCAATGCTAATATCTAGGTCTCAGTTTAAAATGGCTTTTAGACAATAAAACATGATAAAGAACTCTGTTGTGTTGTGACTATGGCTAAATCTTCGGCTAATGACAATTACCTAGAGTTCTGGGAAAAGGTGAAAAAATTTAACGGTGGCACTCTTAAACGTTCCAAGGTAGTTGAAAGAAATTTGTAATATGTTGTCCTATCATGAAACTGTAAAGAATTACATTAATCACTAGGTAAATCCACAAGCTTTGACAATGTCTACACTGAGCCCCTTCAAATTCTTAGTGCGAGGGTTCACACTTTTTAGTTTATGCTTTTAGCTTAATGCTATGGCATAGTCATGTTACTCCCGAAATGACATAAGGTTCTTTTACTTTTAATTAAGTTAAAGATATCACTTACAATGTAATTATTGTCCTATTACTTTAGCCACTGTTGTATCTCAGATATTTAAACTTGTTTATAGAAGTACAATATCAGGCAACTTTCCTCTGGTGATCAACAGTTTGCTATAGAATAGGGTAACTCCACAGATACATATCTTTTTTTGTCTTTCAACAAATTGTTCATTAGACCAGTCTCAAGTATATGAGAAAATCCAGCCTAGTGTACATGTTTTTCAGATGCTAGTGTCGTAGGCTAGGATTTGAACACAGACACACTAGTACAACGATATGGCTGCTGATCTGTATGTTTCTTTATTCTTCAACCAACTTGAATTCCAACAATCAAATCACCAGTCTCAAGTAAAACATAAGAAACAAAAAAAAAACCCTACAATAAACAAACAACTCATTGCAGTCATGTAAGATTACCTTCAATAATGTAAAATCACAACATTAAATAATATTAATAATATCACTATTAATATCACATTAATAATATCATAACAACAGTGATGAGCTGATTTTGAATCTAAGCTTCAGGCCTATACTTCAAAACTATACATGCTACTAACTGTTATTCATAGCATATTCAAACCATCAACAAACAATATAATTTCAATGTAAACATTAAAAAAATCAAGTATAACTTGGCCATCCTGACTTACCCAACAGAGGTATGTACAGACTATAATACTTCACGTTCTCCTTACAATAGAGTACCAGACTTTAACAGTTTCTCTTCACCTCATAGGACTCACAGAAATCTTTGATAAAATGTACATAACGTCTTTAAAAACTCACCTAATACACATTCTAATATAATCACACTATATTCCTATGCGACACAATAATTAACTATAAGCTTAGACCAACTCGTTAATCGTTACACATTAGCTCCATGGGCGCAGCCATCTTATTCACTTTGTTTACATATAGCGCCACCATCGGCCGCTCATCGACTCTACTTTCTTATTGGATAACTGCGAGAGCAACCATGTACTACAACACCCGATACCCCGTATTCTAAACTTCAAAATAATTTATCTTTCTTCTAATAAGTTGCATAATGGATAAAACAACATCGTAACTGATTAACAATAATTTTAACAATATATGATAAACCTTCAATTTCTATGCAGTAGCCATAAACAATGAAATCATAGGTTATACTTTTAAAGAATCTCAGCCTGCCTACGACGGCCTAGCTGCACCCTAAAGCAAGGTGACCTACATTAAGATGACAGTTCAACACGAAGTTAGGCTTAGGATGAAGGATGCCATCTAAACAAAAACGTCCCTAAATACACATAACCTAATCTAGCCTAACAATATTTACATGAGGTTACTCCTGTGTGATACAATATTAACAATGATTATGATACCTCTTGACGAAATGCTATATTTTTAATCATTCAACGACACCAATTACAACGAATCATACCCAAGTCTCATCCTGTCATTCTCCGCTTACCACATGGGATGATCATTACAATTTCACGGCTGACCGCATAACAATGAGATATATTCATACGCCGCCCTACATCCCAAATGGGCAGTGTTAATGTTAATAGTTATGGTACCTATATATATATATTTTCAGTTTACGACAACCCATCATGAGACCCAACACATTCGCCCTCGAATGTGTTACCACTAAGAAATCATTATGTAGGTAGAGAACAATCACAACTTCAAAAAACATTACACTAATTAACACTAAAATTCAATAATCAATAAACTACATCAATAAATAATAATGCTGTACTAATAAGGTAAAACACACAATTACTGTTTAAGAACAGATTTCGGCCACTTTGCAGGATTATGATGTACTCCTTTATTTGGACAGGCTGAACGTCTCACTTGGTTATCGTTATGCTCACTAACTGTATTCAACGGAATGACATCATCTGGAACTTCAATTCTTAAATGAAACTCAGCTTCATCATCTGCTCACTGAAGGTTTCTCATTCATGTTGTCACCCATTTGTGGAGCAGGCAATGGCCACTCTTCTGGTTCCTCATTAGAAATTTCCAGTCGAGGATCAAGGATGATTAATTTACGATTCACTGTTTTTGACTTTCCACCTAAAACAGGTCTTATAGTGTATATATCCTGCTCAGTATTCACCTCCTCTATTACATATTGGTCTCGGTCTGTGTCTCCCAGTAAACGCAGTTTGCTTTAGCAATACTCGCTTCCCGACTTCCAATGGTTTGACCTGCACTCGTCCATCATGTAGACGTTTATCATTCTCCCTTGTTTTCTTGATCTGGCTCTCAGCAATGGTCATAGCTTTCTTTAAAGCATCTGCTTGATTCTGCACATAATCATTATCCCAATCTTTATAGGCTCTGTTGAGTAGCTGATCTAAAGGAATGGTTGGCTCACAGCCGTACATCAATTCATAAGGGGAAAACCCAATAGCACGATGTGGTGTGGAATTGTATATATATACCAAGTGATTTAGCAGCTCCGGCCAGCGTCTTCTCTCATTTGGTTCCAATGATCTGATCATGCCACAAAGAGTGGAATTAAACCTCTCGACTTGATCAACACCATCGAAAAACATCCCACTTTGCAAATCCTGCCCGGTTCCATCTCCACTCAAACATTCTGTACCAGATTCACTTGGCCTCTCGATTGCAGTCACTTGCAATCCAAACTCTGGCTCATCCAGAGGCACCCCTTTTTCCACAGCTATTTCAGCAATTGTCACTCCAATGAATCCATTCATAGGTTCTGCAACCACTTTTTCGTTCATATCGACTGCCACAGCTGAAGCTAATACAGTACCAGGAGATATTACTACTTCTCTCTCACTCTCATTTGCCACTGTAAATTGGTACACCATTCCATCTCGCTGAGGAAAACCCTTATAAATTTTAACTGGACCTTCTGCTCTCGACTCCACCAGGATAGCCATTTCTTTATCAGAATTGGCTATTGCACACTCCATTCTCCTCACTGCAAGAGGGGGCAAAACTTCACTTTTACTTCTAGTCTTCACTAAGAGCTCAACTCGCGAGATAAGCAATTTTGTGCAAAAACTGACAATATTAAAAAGTTGAGTCAAAATGTTTTTTTTTTTGTTAGGCAATGTGAGATAGCCTGAAACAAACACTATTCCATTGAAAGTTAGAAGTTTTTCGGAAAAGTACTCGAAATATGGCGGAAAGTCAAAAATTTGCACTAAGTGCTTAACTCGGCGAGATAAGCACTTTTGTGCAAAAAGTGACAATGTTAAAAAGTTGAGTCAAAATGTAATTTTTTATGTTAGGCAAAGTGAGATAGCCTGAAACAAACACTATTCCATTGAAAGTTTGAAGTTTTTCGGAAAAGTACTCGAAATATGGCAGAAAGTCAAAAATTTGAACTAAGTGCTCAACTCGGCGAGATAAGCACTTTTGTGCAAAAACTGACAATATTAAAAAGTTGAGTCAAAATGTAATTTTTTTTGTTAGGCAAAGTGAGATAG
>NW_022752279.1:44793-46854 GCF_011630105.1 Anneissia japonica
GAATAGTACTCGAAATATGGCGGAAAGTCAGAAATTTGCACTAAGTGCTCAACTCGGCGAGATAAGCACTTTTGTGCAAAAAGTGACAATGTTAAAAAGTTTAGTCAAAATGTAATTTTTTTTTGTTAGGCAAAGTGAGATAGCCTGAAACAAACACTATTCATTTGAAAGTTTGAAGTTTGTCTGAAAAAAGTACTCGAAATGTGGCGGAAAGTCAAAAATTTGCACTAAGTGCTCAACTCGGCGAGATAAGCACTTTTGTGCAAAAAGTGACAATGTTAAAAAGTTGAGTCAAAATGTTTTTTTTTTGTTAGGTAAAGTGAGATAGCCTGAAACAAACACTATTACATTGAAAGTTTGAAGTTTTTCGGAAAAGTTCTCGAAATATGGCAGAAAGTCAAAAATTTCCACTAAGTTCTCAACCTTGCGAGATAAGAACTTTTGTGCAAAAAGTGACAATGTTAAAAAGTTGAGTCAAATTGTAATTTTTGTTGTGTTAGGCAAAGGGAGATAGCCTGAAAAAACACTATTCCATTGAAAGTTTTTAAGTTTTTCTGAAAAGTACTCAAAATATGGCAGAATGTCAAAAAATTTGCACTAAGTGCTCAACTCGGCGAGATAAGCACTTTTGTGCAAAAAGTGACAATGTTAAAAAGTTGAGTCAAAATGTAATTTTTTTTGTTAGGCAAAGTGAGATAGCCTGAAACAAACACTATTCCATTGAAAGTTTGTGAAGTTTTTCGAAAAAGTACTCGAAATATGGCGGAAAGTAAAAAATTTGCACTAAGTGCTCAACTCGGCGAGATA
The DNA here is from genome assembly GCF_011630105.1 of Anneissia japonica. Lineage (NCBI taxonomy): Eukaryota > Metazoa > Echinodermata > Crinoidea > Comatulida > Comatulidae > Anneissia > Anneissia japonica. The sequence goes on from NW_022752279.1 coordinate 45,601, forward strand.
AGCACTTTTGTGCAAAAAATGACAATGATAAAAGTTGAGTCAAAATGTATTTTTTTTTTGTTAGGCACGGTGAGATAGCCTGAAACAAACACTATTCCATTGAAAGTTTGAAGTTTTTCTAAAAAGTACACGAAATATTTCAGAAAGTCAAAAATTTACACTAAGTGCTCAAATCGACCAGATAAACACTTTTGTGCAAAAAGTGACAATGTTAAAAAGTTGAGTCAAAATGTAATTTTTTTTTTTGTTAGTCAAAGTGAGATAGCCTGAAACAAACATTGAAAGTTTGAAGTTTTTCGGAAAAGTACTTGAAATATGGCGGAAAGTCAAAAATTTGCACTAAGTGCTCAACTCGGCGAGATAAGCACTTTTGTGCAAAAAGTGACAATGTTAAAAAGTTGAGTCAAAATGTAATTTTTTTTTGTTAGTTAAAGTGAGATAGCCTGAAACAAAACACTATTCCATTGAAAGTTTAAAGTTTTTCGGAAAAGTACTCGAAATATGGTGGAAAGTCAAAAATTTGCACTAAGAGCTCAACTCGGCGAGATAAGCACTTTTGTGCAAAAAGTGACAATGTTAAAAAGTTTATAGTCAAAATGTAATTTTGTTTGTTAGGCAAAGTGAGATAGCCTGAAACAAACACTATTCATTTGAAAGTTTGAAGTTTTTCTGAAAAGTACTCGAAATGTGGCGGAAAGTCAAAAATTTGCACTAAGTGCTCAACTCGGTGAGATAAGCACTTTTGTGCAAAAAGTGACAATGTTAAAAAGTTGAGTCAAAATGTTTTTTTTTTTGTTAGGTAAAGTGAGATAGCCTGAAACAAACACTATTACATTGAAAGTTTGAAGTTTTTCGGAAAAGTTCTCGAAATATGGCAGAAAGTCAAAAATTTCCACTAAGTTCTCAACCTTGCGAGATAAGAACTTTTGTGCACAAAGTGACAATGTTAAAAAGTTGAGTCAAATTGTAATTTTTTTTGTGTTAGGCAAAGGGAGATAGCCTGAAAAAACACTATTCCATTGAAGGTTTTAAGTTTTTCTGAAAAGTACTAGAAATATGGCAGAATGTCAAAAAATTTGCACTAAGTGCTTATCTCGGCGAGATAAGCACTTTTGTGCAAAAAGGGACAATGTTAAAAAGTTGAGTGAAAATGTAATTTTTTTTGTTAGTCAAAGTGAGATAGCCTAAAACAAACACTATTCCATTGAAAGTTTGAAGTTTTTCGGGAAAGTACTCGAAATATGGCGGAAAGGC
>NW_022752279.1:46863-50264 GCF_011630105.1 Anneissia japonica
TGCTCAACTCGGCGAGATAAGCACTTTTGTGCAAAAACTGACAATATTAAAAAGTTGAGTCAAAATGTTTTTTTTTTGTTAGGTAAAGTGAGATAGCCTGAAACAAACACTATTCCATTGAAAGTTTGAAGTTTTTCTGAAAAGTACTCGAAATATGTTGGAAAGTCACAAATTTGCACTAAGTGCTTAAATCGGCGGGATAAGAACTTTTGTGCAAAAAGTGACAATGTTAAAAAGTTTAGTCAAAATGTAATTTTTTTTTGTTAGGCAAAGTGAGATAGCCTGAAACAAACACTATTCCATTGAAATTTGAAAGTTTTTCGGAAATGTACTCGAAATATGGCGGAAAGTCAAAAATTTGCACTAAGTGCTCAACTCTGCGAGATAAGCACTTTTTTGCAAAAAGTGACAATGTTAAAAAGTTGAGTCAAAATGTTTTTTTTTTTGTTAGGCATGGTGAGATAGCCTGAAACAAACACTATTGCATTGAAAGTTTGAAGTTTTTCGGAAAAGTACTCGAAATATTGAAGAAAGTCAAAAAATTTGCACCAAGTGCTCAACTCGGCTTGATAAGCACTTTTGTGCAAAAAGTGACAATGTTAAAAAGTTTAGTCAAAATGTAATTTTTTTTTGTTAGGCAAATTGAGATAGCCTGAAACAAACACACTATTCCATTGAAAGTTTGAAGTTTTTCGGAAATGTACTCGAAATATGGCGGAAAGTCAAAAATTTGCACTAAGTGTTCAACTCGGCGAGATAAGCACTTTTGTGCAAAAAGTGACAATGTTAAAAAGTTGAGTCAAAATGTTTTTTTTTGTTAGGTAAAGTGAGATAGCCTGAAACAAACACTATTACATTGAAAGTTTGAAGTTTTTCGGAAAAGTTCTCGAAATATGGCAGAAAGTCAAAAATTTCCACTAAGTTCTCAACCTTGCGAGATAAGAACTTTTGTGCAAAAAGTGACAATGTTAAAAAGTTGAGTCAAATTGTAATTTTTTTTGTGTTAGGCAAAGGGAGATAGCCTGAAAAAACACTATTCCATTGAAAGTTTGAAGATTTTCGGAGAAGTACTAGAAATATGGCAGAAAGTCAAAAAATTTGCACTAAGTGCTTATCTCGGCGAGATAAGCACTTTTGTGCAAAAAGTGACAATGTTAAAAAGTTGAGTGAAAATGTAATTTTTTTTGTTAGTCAAAGTGAGATAGCCTAAAACAAACACTATTCCATTGAAAGTTTGAAGTTTTTCGGGAAAGTACTCGAAATATGGCGGAAAGGCAAAAATTTGAACTAAGTGCTCAACTCGGCGAGATAAGCACTTTTGTGCAAAAACTGACAATATTAAAAAGTTGAGTCAAAATGTTTTTTTTTTGTTAGGTAAAGTGAGATAGCCTGAAACAAACACTATTCCATTGAAAGTTTTTCTGAAAAGTACTCGAAATATGGTGGAAAGTCACAAATTTGCACTAAGTGCTTAACTCGGCGAGATAAGAACTTTTGTGCAAATAGTGACAATGTTAAAAAGTTTAGTCAAAATGTAATTTTTTTTTGTTAGGCAAAGTGAGATAGCCTGAAACAAACACTATTCCATTGAAATTTTGAAGTTTTTCGGAAATGTACTCGAAATATGGCGGAAAGTCAAAAATTTGCACTAAGTGCTCAACTCGGCGAGATAAGCACTTTTTTTGCAAAAAGTGACAATGTTAAAAAGTTGAGTCAAAATGTTTTTTTTTTTGTTAGGCATGGTGAGATAGCCTGAAACAAACACTATTGCATTGAAAGTTTGAAGTTTTTCGGAAAAGTACTCGAAATATGGAAGAAAGTCAAAAAATTTGCACCAAGTGCTCAACTCGGCCTGATAAGCACTTTTGTGCAAAAAGTGACAATGTTAAAAAGTTGAGTCAAAATGTAATTTTTTTTGTTAGGCAAAGTGAGATAGCCTGAAACAAACACTATTCCATTGAAAGTTTGAAATTTTTCGGAAATGTACTCGAAATATGGAGGAAAGTCAAAAATTTGCACTAAGTGTTCAACTCGGCGAGATAAGCACTTTTGTGCAAAAAGTGACAATGTGAAAAAGTTGAGTCAAAATGTTTTTTTTTTGTTAGGTAAAGTGAGATAGCCTGAAAAAAAAAACTATTCCATTGAAAGTTTGAAGTTTTTCTGAAAAGTACTCGAAATATGGTGGAAAGTCAAAAAATTTGCACTAAGTGCTTAAGTCGGCGAGATAAGCACTTTTGTGCAAAAAGTGATAATGTTAAAAAGTTGAGTCAAAATGTTTTTTTTTTGTTAGGTAAAGTGAGATAGCTTGAAACAAACACTATTCCATTGAAAGTTTGAGGATTTTCTGAAAAGTACTCGAAATATGGTGGAAAGTCAAAAATTTCCCCATGTCGTCGTACACCTGCACTCGACACCGATTACGTCATCGTTACAGACGTACATCTGCCAATCGTTGGCGTCACCTAAGTTCGGAATAGATGACGTCATCGTTATCGGACGAAAATCGGTATAAAAATGTTGGATCGGTAACTTCTCGCTCAAACATGGAGACTGTCAGTAGCAACGACGAAATACTCGCAAGACTGTATCGATATGTAAGGGCTCTTGGCGGACTCGTAATAATCCAACGCCAGATTTACTACCTCGCAGTCCCTTCCGATTACCCTGAACATCTTTTGGAGATCTTGCATATGCTACGAAGTTATCACTGCGAATTCGATCTGAAATTGGAGTCTTGCATTATGGAAATCGACAAAATTTTCACGAACCTGACGACCGGAGTCACCGTATTCGGTTCGACGTGTCCTGCTAACGTAACCGTCGACGAATTCGAAAAGTTCGTTTGTCCGGATATGAAGACGGCCGTTCGAAATCTAAACTGCTATATTACAACTACGCTGAATATTGCAAATAGGAATGAGTTTAACTACCTGGCCGATTTATACGCAAGTGCAAAAACATTTTCAGATTTGGTACATGGACAAGAGGTGTCACTACAAAAGTCTCCGAAACCTGACCCGCACGACGAACAAGCGATGATCGATCGATCGACATGCATGAAATTTCGTTCGATCCTTGCCAAAATCAAAGTAATTCTTTCCGAAATCAATCCTCTGATCTGGTCCGATTGCAAGTTCTTTAGACTCCAGATGATCAAGTACGTGCTTAACGCGCACTTCATGATTCTCGAACGAATTCTGTCAAAGTTGACAAATTGGGAAAAGAATCCGCAGTCGAGTGTCGACGTCAAAGAACAGGTGTTTCGTACGGTTTACGTACAGACATTCGTCGTGGCGGCAACCGAACTTAGAAACCAAGAGGACGCTATGCTCGGTCTATTGATGTCGTGCCCTAATGAAGACGGAATAGACGATATAGCCAGAGGCATTACCGATTTTACT
>NW_022752279.1:50344-52754 GCF_011630105.1 Anneissia japonica
CCGAATAAATAACGTTGAACCATAATTGCGTTTATCTAGTATTTTCTTTTTATTTTTGTTTCTAAGTGAGAGAAGCTGATGATGGTATTGACAGTGATGATCCTAATTGCTGATGCCAAATTTCCAGACGAAGAAATCAAGTCAACTACAAAATATATTTCTTTCTTTCTCTTAACCTTTATTAAACCCATTATGTCAAAGACAAAAAAATCACTACTTTGATCTAAGAAACGTAACGGCAGTGGTGCCATTCGAACAAGATGCGGGGAACGATTTTGTTCTTCTTAAATAAGGAAGGAACGCCTTCTTTCGAGATCGCAAGAAACTTTTTCGTGGACGAGTGTCGGTACAGTAGTCCGGAACCCGCCTTCAATTCCTCCCAAGTGCAGTCGTTCTCGAGTTCGCGAGAAGGACATTCTGCCACGGTGTACAGTTCTCCGGACGAAGAGTTTGCGGCGAGGTACAGACCCGTCCTGCAAGAGAGCATCGCAATCCTGCCGTTGTTCAACGGCGGCGTTTGCAGGCGGTCGCAGTCCTTCGTCGTCGTATCCTCTGAGACGACGGCCGTCGTCGTTGACACGGAACCATCCTCGACGATGCACAGGTTGTGCTTATAGCGTCTGTGCAGATTTTTCAATCTGCATTCCACAGTTCGCTTCTTGCAACGTCCGTCTGTATCGTCGTTGCCTTCGTCAGACCAACTATCTTCCGATTCGGTTATCGACTCTTCTTCGGTTGGCGCCACCTCCGTAGTCATCGCGTAGTTTGCGTCGACCGAGACGTCGGTGGCGATATCCGTAAGGTGTGCAGGTTGCGAGAGCGAACAGTTGCTACACGACCAAGTAGTTTCTCCATCCGTGGGAAACGAACAGTACGCGCACGTCCACTCTCCTTCGACGGCCGTCGTAAACCCGAACAAGCACACGACCAGCACGTTCCTCAGCATCTCAGTTCTCCGAATCCTATTTTGTTGTGGTCGATCTCGATTCGCGAAAGCACACTTATACTTCTAAACGCTCGCCAACACCGGCTCCTTCGCGACGCCGTAGCGCACCGGCGTCGTCCTGCAATGGTTCCGTTTGGAGAGTTGGAGCAGGTCGGTGACCCGATTCTCCACGTCGCCATCGTCCAGCTCCGAGAAGAGCAGTTCGGAGTCGAAGGGAAGCTGTAACTCCCTGGCCATCTCGTCTATGCGATCGTTGTACAGGGTCGTCATGCTCAGCGTCTTCTTGTAATCGTCGTCGACTCCGTGCGGCAGGTTCAGAAGAGTCTGCTTGAGCGTGTTCATCAGACCATGCGTGTCCACGTTCATCTTCATGGTGCTCACGTTGCAGTCTAGCTTGTTTATCATCCGAAAATTTTCTCCATCTCCATCTTCTTCCTCATTAGTGTCTGTAATTCGACCTGAAGGGTGTTCTCGTCAAATTCGTCGTCCTCGTTCATCTCCTCGTCCGTCAGTCGATTGCTCAGAGACATCATCTCGGAGTGAACTTCCTGCATCCTATCTTTTACGATCTGCTTCCTGTTGTACAGCAGACGGACCAGACCTTCCAGACGACCGTTGAACTCCGTTATCTGTTCGCACACCCTGTTGGGATCGCGGCCGGATTCGGCGAGGTCGGATTCGCATTCGGAGGCGTTCGCGAAAAGACTGTAGCGTCCGCAGGTGCAGAACGCGGACGCGATGACGGCCAGCAAGTTTCCGACGCTCTTCATAACGTGGGTGTTTCTTGCGAGTACGGTCGAATGCGGAACGTACGTGTTTTTGCAACATGCGTTCGCCGGCTGTTTCGCTCACTCTAATAGGACTACGTACGTCGTCGTTCCCGACCCCTTCGTCGTCGTCACTCCCGGCGCCGACGACCGCTACGTGGAGAACGTTCTCTATCGCAGGTCTAGGAGCGTGACCAAACTGAGCTTTCGAGGGAACATGCCAACCGACGAGTATCGATCATTCGTCAGACTGGACGATTACGGCGATCGCTTGCTGTACGCGATGCAACGTCGCGGTTGGAAGATCGTGCGGCTGGTGGATCGCGCTCACGAAATGCCGAGACGCAAGGAGCGCCCGATAGGAGCATACGACGGCGATCGACTTTACGTGCACGTTTCAGAGGGTCTGCCAAAATCGATACCGCAGAGTGGAGAGGTGCTCTGCATCGTCGTCTTCCTGCTGTTGGTCGCAAGTTCGGTTTCGTGGTCGGTGGGTCAAATCACTAGACGGTATCGATGATAAACTATGTAGTATTCGGGGACTTTGGAAGTCTCGGACTTTCGCGCAGACGAGTGCGGAGACGTGAGGTTGTAAACGACGTCCGGTTCGTTGGGAGAGATGGGAGGCGGCACGAGGAAGCCCGATAACGGCGAAGTCGAGGACGGAGCTTCGCAGACCGGCCGTTCACCGCAATCC
>NW_022752279.1:53973-56051 GCF_011630105.1 Anneissia japonica
GTATTTTATCTATCTCCGGTCACCCTTTGCGCTGTCTCTTATACACATCTAGATGTGTATAAGAGACAGAGTTGGAAAATTGTGGTACGTGGAAAATGTTTATTTTTAACGTATGTAATAAAAGAAAGTTTTACAAGTATATATTTTTTTTAGACGATTTTTATTTATTTGCAAACACCTATGCACGCCCCATCGATTCTACGGCTCCGAGCGGTGTCTGAATCTGCATCTCCCTGGCTTCCTGGACCAGAGCGCAGAAACCGCAGCAACACACGGCAAAGAGATCGCCTATTCCACTCCCTTCGATCCCTTTGTTTTCTTTGACGTTCTGCCGAGTGATCATACGAGCGAAAATGTTCACCAGCGGTACCATGAGAGCCAGACCGCAGAGAAGGCAGTCGTCTCCTAGTGATTCCGCGAGTTTTCCTTGAGTGTAACACGGCAGGAAGTATGTGAACACGCACATGCCGAAGTTTCCGAAGCAACCGCATAGTCCGTTTTCGAAATCGGCCATCCTTTCCAAGCGCAGGTGAACTCCCAATCGCAGGTGCACTTCTTCGCTTCTGTTTATATGCGCAATACTTTGACGAGAAACGTAAATAAAATAGATGGCGGCAGACACGTTTTTGCGAACGTGAGAAAACGGTTATTATTTTTCTCAATATTTTCAATCCAACCTTATCCTGACTTTCGCAAAAACCAGTCTGCCGCCCTCAATGAACTTTCGAACGGAAACAACAAAAAATACAATCTCAGTCAAATTTCATTTTTTGTAATAAAATTTATTTTTTAAAACTCGAAAAAAGGTAAATATTTATATATTTCTTTCTATTTTAACTATAATTGCCCATAATTATGCCGCTACGTCAGTTTCCATGTACTCCGCCACACTTCTGCTAAAAGGATCGTCGCTCCGCCTGTGGAGTACGCATCTTCTTGCGATGACCGTTGCAAAGTTTTCGGCGGGCGTCTCCTCCACTGGTAAAACGACGTCCTCCAATCTGAGATAAAAAAAATAAAAGGATTCAAACGATTAGCTCAGTTACAAAACGATAAAGTAAAACGAAACGAGAAGAGGGGGGAAAGAGAGTCACTTACATTTCAGGTTGCCATTCTAGGTCCCAGTATTCCTCCAGCTCTCGATATTCCCCGTAAGTCGGGAGGCGAGACTTCCGTGCCTCGTCGGCGAACTTGAAGGTTGGAAGTATAGCTGCCTCATCGAACATATTTCCTCGTGTTCGGCCATCTTGCTGATCTCTACGCCGGTAAGACATCCCAAACGGCAAAGTTCTATTTCTTAGTCTCCATCGTATCGTGCCTTGCATTTGCAGAAGTGGCGATGAAATCGGGACCACTTGACCCGGTGGTCTCGGAAGAAGGGGCACGTGACAAATCCTTCGCTGTCCATCTTGCATCGAATGAGTAGAGTTCGTTGAAGTGTCGAGGACTCGACCCAAGTTTTCTTTTATATGCTTCGATAGGGGGACCATGACGTCATCCTATCATAATAATACTTTATTCAGGAACCGATGACGTCGGCGCATGATGATCGCCGCAGTACGCATGACGTCGTACACGGCGCCCCCTTAGTCACGAACCAATGACGAAAACAGGTACCCATGACGTCAGCGCAGTACACCTTATTTAAGTTACAAAGAAGGGAAATGAAATCATTCGAATTCGTTTTGTAGAAGATGTTCGAGATGTACTCTTGGTACAACGATAACACGTTCGATCGCCAACTTTCAAACCGCCGCAGGAACAACCGCCGAAGAACGAACCGGCGCAGAAACAACCGTTACGGGATCAACCGAAGTCGCAGCATTATCCCCGAGAAGCATTCCTTAACGTCGCAGACTATTCGTCGGAACGACCGCAAAAGCTTCGATCGAAAGGTTGCCGACCGTCGCTCAAGATCCGAGAATTCACCGAGATCAGAGAAGGACGAATGCAAAAGAAACCTGCCGGCAGACATCGTTTCCGTTCACAAAGAGGTGAGTTAAGACATATTTCATCTATCTCCCGTCACCCTCTGCGCCTGAGACGATAGCCTAGAGAAACTAACTTATAATTTGTTT
>NW_022752280.1:0-2184 GCF_011630105.1 Anneissia japonica
GGGGGTGGTGCGTGTGTATGTGTGTGGGGTGTGTGTAGGGGTGTGTGTATGTATGTATGTTGTAATTTAGGCATCCGCTGATATCTGTTAGTAGAATATATCTCCGATAATATAAGTATATTGGATGCATAACATGTCCTCATCTGCCTTTTTTCGCATTACCCCAAAATACATGATGTACTGTAGTTTTAATCTGCATAGCATTTTACTTCCTTAATTATTTGAAGATACATGATGTACATTAGTTTTTATCGGCATGGCATTTTATTTCTTAACTTTTTGATACAAATTTTGTAACGGTTTGGTGATCTTGTCTTGTGTTTTGCCTTTAAAAAATAAAAAAAATAAAAATATTCGCTTATGTTTTGTTTTCCTCTTTTATGTTGCGTCTTTTTAAGTCTTAGTATGTTATTTTTTTCACTGTAGATTTATGATGTTTTAAATTGTATTGTGATGCGTTTTAATGTCCCGATTTTCTATTTAAGTTTTAATGTATATTATATATTGAGTACTGATTTTTTTTGTAGATTTCTATTTTTTAAATTCTGACCAGCGCCTCTGATCATTTTAAATGGATATTGTTTGTGCTTTATTAAATAAAGTTATTATTATTAATGTTAGTAATATTTTAATGAAAAGACAAGTTAGATGTCTGGTAGCTACCATTAAATGTTTTATTAAAAATAATTAACAGCAGGTTGTAACTGTACATAGACAAATCTAAAGACCACATTTAATGCCCAAGAGTCATAAGTCTCCTGCAGAGCCCGGAATAGAGTCTCCTTGAAATCGGCAGGGAGGCCTCACGCACTCAAGCGAGCAAGCTAAAATCTGATCTGCAAATTCATGACGATATTTGTTATGTGTTTACAGGATTTTACTTCTGTATTATCAATTGTCTCCCAGCAGTTAGTGCCAATTATAATGGTTATCATCATGTACAGCAAAATATATTTAGATGTCTTAAGAAAGCTCATTTAAACAGATCTCCCGGATGTGGATTCTCCCTTTTTTTGGGACCTGTTGAGTGCCGGTCTTTAATTATAGTATAGGGATTCTGTTAGACATCAAAGACCATGCAGACCAAATTGAAAATTTACAACTAATTTTAAAATATATAGTGGTTTTAGTACATATGTTTTACAAAGGACATACATCAAAAACCAATGTTTTGTGAATAGGCCTACAGTGCTACATGTTGAATACCAATAGTGTTAGTAGGACTTTGAAATTTGTATTTTCCTAATGAAATGGGTATTCGGGTAAAATGTTCGCGGGACTTGATGTACGGCTAATGACAAGTGTTTTATAATTAATTAGTAAGGGCATACAGTAATCCATTCTTAAACACTTGGAAGAAAACATTCAAAAAATATTATGTATAATGTCATGGTTTTGGCAGACCCAAATACAATGTTAACATTAAAATACATAATGATTTTAATGCAGCTTAAAAAAAATATGATGATGGTAGACATCAAAATAATACACAACATAAGATGATATATTGTTCTACTGTTTATTATTATATCTTGTTAGCTGAAATCAAACTTCTGATATTGTAATTTTTTTGTTATCATAATTTTGTTAATTTATATTGCTTTTAAATTATATATATACATATCATTTTCTTGATTTCCGTCGAAACAGAGATATTTAAAGACCACTTTAGTGCCGGTCTTTAATTATAAGGATTCTAATTAGAGAACAAAACTGGTCATCTAAACCCTGGTCCCGAAAATAGTCTTTAATTGGAGCGAGCCCTGTATTACGTATACTATTTGTGACCTTTGTAGGCTTCTTCTTACTAAAAATTCCCCATACAGTACCATGGTAACATCATGCATACCAACTAGCTGCCCTAATTATAAATATGTCGTTTTATAAAGCACTGTCGGATAAGACACGTAGGTTAACACACTGCCAGCTCATGCCATTTGAAAAAATAATGTGGACGTAATAGGAGGATTCAAGAGGAAAAAATAATAATAGAGAAAAAAAGAAAATTGGTCGGTATTTAAATTTAAGTTTGACAGTACCATTTTGAGGCGGCGAGGGGATCGATCCCCATACCCTTAGGGGCAGAATCTAAATAAATCTTACGCTTATAAATTTGTCATAGGCTATGTTCACACACACGGCGTAAGGCTGGCTTAAGCCTGGCGTAGCGTACGCCTTTGTGTG
>NW_022752281.1:0-688 GCF_011630105.1 Anneissia japonica
CCCAATAATCAAATTCTGTATTAAATATATGCATTTTTTATCTTAAATAATTTAATTTTTAAAAGTAATCTAACATCAAACAAATTGCCATTTACATTTTATTTTTTGCAAGAATTAATATTCAATGATAAAATATTCAAAGATAAATAAAAAGCCATGAATTACACTTTTTATTTTTTTTCCATTTAAATGTTAAAAAATAGCAACAACATAATCAATAAATCAACATAAATCATGCATTTATTAATACTAAAATAATTTGTGGCCGATTTTACGGAAGCGGAATCACAATTTTCCAGAATTTCAATCTGTGTATTGGTAAACCCCACAAACAGTGGGTTAGTATAAACCAAAAATTATTATTTTCTTTTTTTAAAGAAAAATAGAGTTCTACAATCATAATTATATGGTTTAGATGGAGTTTGCAGTGTGTTTAGAGGTTTGTGGTGTATTTGCAAGTATTTTTTCATAAAAAATCTAAATTTTAACCAAAAAATAGTTATAAATGTATTTCATTTTCTTATTGATATACCAAGTCAGTCAATCACAATTGAATTGTTTGATTTTCTACAGTGAAAAAAAAAATCACATATTGATCTCAGTTAAAAGGAAAAAAATAAAATTTATTTCTAAATTTACAATTTTCCCCTATAAAACCTCTTAATTTCTCAAAAGAGTGGGTTCTTTT
>NW_022752282.1:0-572 GCF_011630105.1 Anneissia japonica
AGTTAGGCTTACAAGTAGTAGGTCATTGGAAAATAACAAAATGCATTAAAAGTTGAATTTGCAATGACAACACCACATTCGAGGGCATTTAATCCATCAACAAGATCTTTGTAAAATAAGTTAAATTAAAGGTGATGATAGTCTTTTCGAATGTTGATTATGACTACCATATTTGTTGTTCCACTTAACATTAGCAGTTAGGTTTGTATACCATGACAGTATACAACGCTACCATTCATCATCGATTTCGCCACTTAATTTTTCAAATAGTTGTATAGGGAGAATCGCAAAATAAAGCAACGCGTATACCCGACGAGGACGCGTGGTTGGGGATTAAAAATATTTCTTAATCTGGTCGCGTCGCCGACGAGTACAGTTAGATAGGCATCAACGTTTTGGACTATTCCATTTATCGACATAGGTTTCAATATTCAACATTGCTGGTTTATTCTCGCGATGTTAAACCGTACACAGGCCTACCGCGGATTCTTTTGTCATGTGTAATTTTCTGTTGTAACCTTCAATCGTAAGAGTACAGTATAGTATTCTAATAATGTTTATTTATTTTAAGC
>NW_022752283.1:0-599 GCF_011630105.1 Anneissia japonica
AATTTTTTTGACCATGATGACGAAATCAAAATCTAAAAAGAGGTCAAATATATGAAAGAGAATTGCCTCAGCTATAAAATACTGAAAGTTGGAAGACGATCGATCAAGGATAAGCGAGATACGCTCAAATGCGTATTTTCAAAAATGACGTCAATGCTATAAATCACTTTCTTTCAATTTAGACGCCAATATGATGACGTCAAAATGTCCGATCAGCCATTATGATCTCTAAAATCATATTTACAACTTATGTGCTTTCAGAATATGTAATAAAAATTGGGGGTCACCTTTCAACCTAAGGAGCTATAACTGATGAAAAATAGGTCTAATTTTAGCATAATTTCACTGTATAGCGGCAAAATACGCGCAATTATACCTATGTTTGATGCGCACGTACGGCATTCCTATTGGCCAAAAGATGACCGAAAAGAATGCACATTTGTGAAAACAATGTCTGGAACCCAAAATATGTAAAATAACGTAATTTCTAGCTTTTGTACGTGCTGTGCACGTAAAAATGCGCGCGCGTAGTGGAAAAATTTGAAATGCTCAGAATTTCCTAATACGTGCTCTAATTTAGTCATAAATTTATTTCGAGC
>NW_022752284.1:0-332 GCF_011630105.1 Anneissia japonica
TTGCGATAGGTCGTGAGAAGAAATATCGTAGGCGCCGAAAACATTAGCCTATCCAACGCTGCTGACTAGGCCTAGCCTTACCTCGATTTTAGGTTCTGTTATCACACATAAAAACGGCCGACATGATATTTTCCGTTGCTAGTATTGACACTTGTGAAATATAATATTTCATAGGAATTATTTCAAATTTGTTAAAAAACTGCTTCTGACTGAGATTTTGACACTTAAACAAACATATCTCAACCTAACCGAACGACCGCATTGTGCGAGATGCGAAGTACAAAAAGTAATCTCATTAGAGAGGGCGCACTTTATTGACTGTATAAAGTATA
>NW_022752284.1:414-745 GCF_011630105.1 Anneissia japonica
AGTCTGTATTTCTCATTTTTTTTAGTCTTTTGCGTAAAACTAAAATTCATGCCAATATTTTTCCATGATTTATAATAATTGGAGTAATGCAAATGCATATTTTCTAAAAAAAGTCATTTTTAGTGAAATTTTGCCGGGAATGGGGCTTTAAATTATTTATCAGTTGCATTATTATACTGTTTACGTTCATCATTAAAATTTTATTTTTATTTTCTCATTCGCCTAGATGCGTTTGGAAAAATATTTATACTAAATAACAAAACAATTTAATTTTTTTCCGACCTTTTCTGACGATCTTTAAAGGTTGTTCGCTAAACAATATTAGAAAATG
>NW_022752285.1:0-931 GCF_011630105.1 Anneissia japonica
CCTACTATCGCAGCTATAGAATAAGTATGGTAATAATATAGGTTTATACCGTGATGATGGATTAGCCGTATTTGAGGAATCGCCACAGCAAGTTGAGTTAATTAAGAAGGATATATGCAAGGTATTTAGAGACAATAATTTAAAAATAACTATAGAAGCCAACAAGAAGTCAGTCAACTACCTTGACGTAACACTAGATCTAAGAACCGGTACTTTTCGACCCTATACTAAGCCAAACAACACACCACTTTATGTTCACCGCGACAGCAACCACCCACCGTCATTAATCCGGAATATCCAACCAGCCATTAATAAACGTCTCTCGAATATTTCGTCAGACGAAGAATGGTTCAACAATGCTACACAACTGTACCAGGAAGCCCTTAAGTGCAGCGGGTACGATTACCGACTAAAGTTCAACCCTGAACCCCCAGCAAAGAAGAGACCGCGGACAAAAAAAGTAATTTGGTTTAACCCGCCCTACAGCAGAAATGTAGCCACCAACGTTGGGAAAAAGTTCCTGCAATTAATAGAAGAAAGTTTTCCACGAGATCACAAACTTTATAAAATATTTAACAAAAACACTTTAAAACTAAGCTACAGCTGTATGCCCAATGTAAAAAGTGCAATTAACAATCACAATAAAATAGTACTGTCAAATGAAAAAAACAAAGCTGTGGACACTAGCACAAATGCGTGTAACTACCGTGTAAAAAGCGAATGCCCACTACCCGGCAAGTGTTTAACCGAAGGCATAGTGTACCAAGCAACTGTAACAAGAGAGGGCAGTAATGAGACATACATAGGCTTAACTCAAAATCAGTTCAAAACTAGATTTAGAAATCATATGAATTCATTTCGAAATGTAAATAATAGAAACAGCACAGAGCTAAGTAAATATATCTGGTCCCTTAAGGAATCTAACGTAGAA
>NW_022752286.1:0-1541 GCF_011630105.1 Anneissia japonica
AAAATTTTCGACTTTGCTGGACTTACAAAAATTTTCGACTTTTCTGGACTTAGAAAAATTTTCGATATTTCTGGATCTCCTACCGACGTCGAGTACACGGACGCGGCCGCGATCCTCAGACGGACGTCGAGTACGCGGACGCATCCGCGATCCTCAGACGGACGTCGAGTACGCGGACGCTTCCGCGGATCTCCTACCGACGTCGAGTAGGCGGACGCGTCCGCGAATCTCAGACGGACGTCGAGATTCGTTAAGGCAGACTAGACGAGTCTCTATTTCAACCTTTTCTGACAAAAAATTTTTTCTGAAACTGGAAATAATTTGTCGAGTAAACGGACGTCGAGTAGACGGACGTGGAGAGCACGGACGGACGTCGAGTACACACTCGCGTCCGTGTCCCGCCGACCGATCTCGAGTTCGCGGATGTCGAGTACACGGAAGGACTTAGAGTACACACTCGCGTCCGCGACCAGCCGACCGACCACGAGTACGCGGACGTCGAGAAGACGCACGGACGTCGAGTACACAGACAGACATCGAGTACGCACTCGCGTCCGCGAACAGCCGACCGACCACGAGTACGCGGACGTCGAGTAGACGGGCGGATGCCGAGTACACTCGACTACCGTCGTCGCGTTCGCCGTTAAGTCAGACCAGACGAGTCTTTATTTCAACTTCGAAAACATTTTTTGAAACTGGAAATAATTTTGTGTCCACGGCCCGACGACGGACGTGGAGTACACGGACGTGGAATACACAGACAGCCGTCGAGTAGACGGACGTCGAGTACACGGACGGACGTCGAGTAGACGGACGTGGAGTACACGGACGGATGCCGAGTACACCGACGTGTCCTCGACTCGACTACCGTGTTCGCGTACGCCGTTAAGGGAGACAAGACGAGTTTCTATTTTTTAACTTTGGAAAAAAAATTTAAAACTTGAAATTATTTTACTCCGCGACCCAACAACGGACTTCGAGTAGACGGTCGTGGAGTACACGGACGGATGTCGAGTACACACTCGCGTCCGTGACCCGCCGACCGACCTCGTTTACGCGGACGTCGAGTAGACGTGGACGTGGAGTACACGGACGGACGTGGAGTACACGGACGGACGTCGAGTAGACGGACATGGAGTACACGGATCTCTGGACTTAGAAAAATTTTCGAATAGCTGGACTAAAAAAATTTTCGAAAATCTGTCGAGTCTGCACTTACGTCGGTACACACTCGCGTCCGCGACCCGCCGACAGACCACGAGTACGCGGACGTGGAGTAGACGGACGTCGAGTACACGGACTGACGTCGAGTAGACGGACGGATGTCGAGTACATCGACGTGTCCTCGACTCGACCACCGTCGTCGCGTATGCCGTTAAGGCAGACAAGACGAGTCTCTAATTTCAACTTTGGAAACATTTTCTGAAACTGGAAATAGTTTGTGTTCGCGACTCGCCGACCGTCCTCGAGTACGCAGACGTGGAGTAGACAGTCGTCGAGTACACGGACGTGGAGTACACGGACGTACGTCGAGTAGACGG
>NW_022752287.1:0-770 GCF_011630105.1 Anneissia japonica
TTCCCATTCCATCGATGATGAATGAATAACTCTTGTCAACTTTCCACTGAAAGTCAAAACAAAATATTAATGAACTTAAAATAAGGTTCCTTTAACATTTTCCTTAGCAGCTGTACACTGAAATTGATTTTTTTTTTTTGGAAATTCATGCTTGCATAAGAAATAATTGTAGGACAACAGTAGCAGTAGATAAGAAAGTATAATACATACTCCAAGTATTGAAATACATGCCATCGTGTGGGGATTCAATATTTCGACATTAATTATGTCATCATCAGGAAATCATTCCTAATTAATAATAATTAATGTCGAAATATTGAATCCCAACACGATGGTGTGTATTTCAATACTTGGAGTATGTATTATACTTTCTTATCAGTAGCAGTAGATGTTTATGATAATTTATTTGTTTTTCTGCTTTCAGACTTGTCTATGGCTTGAATTCTAAATGATTGCACTAAAAGCTCCTAACATTTGTATCAAGAATGCACAATATTAAATATGAATGAAACAAAGCTTTCATAGACAATTTCTTATATTATTTTAAAAATCATGTTTAAGTAGCATTTAGCTTTTATCACCCCTAATAAAATGATTACTTCTACAAATGTTACCATATTGCTGTACCAGTAAATGAAAAATAAAGAGGATAGGGTGTGTAATTTGTTAATTTTTGTTTGAATCCTTACCAACTCTGATACACTCGAGTGGCGTTTGTTTGGTGCAACCCGATGTAACTCGGTCAGCAACGTCTGAATTCGCTGGTGCTG
>NW_022752288.1:0-1154 GCF_011630105.1 Anneissia japonica
TTCTATGTATTTTTTGTACCGACTGTACCAAATTGGGGTCAGTGGAAAGTGGTTTGGTGCAGAGACTTCCATTCAGGTTATGAACCCTGTTGTCGAGGACTCGAACCACATGCTGACCATTCTCGGCCGGCCAAGCTTAGTTAACTCAACTTGCACTGTGAGTATTTCACAGCTTATTAAAAGCAAATAAATATTGTAGCCACTTCTCATCAATAGTGATGGTAACATCAGACCTGATTATACCAAGATATATAAAAAAAAATAAAAAAATAATTTCATGTATAGAATGGGGTATTCAAACGACAATAATACAACAATATTTTTTAACAATAGATTCTACATTAATATATACCTTGCTTTAGAGCATTTGCTGCTTGCAAAAGCTTATTTTTCTGTAGATTGTGAACGAATGCCTCCATGTTTCCTTCACGAAGTATCTTTTGGCGTTCTAGATCCATAATCAAATGCCATGTGTCTGCATATACCTTTACTGGTGTATTATACAGTCCACTGATTTTTACTCTTTCTTCACGCCCGAGTGCCATTCCAAACTCAATAAGTTGTTGTCTGTGACATGTGAATTTTGAGATTTTCCTATCTCTTACACTTGGCCATAATGATACTGATACAGATTTAATTTCATTTTCCAAACCAAATGTCTTGGTTAAATTTATAGTATCATAAAGAATAGCAATATCTTTTGAATGAAGATCTCCATGAGCAATCAACGAATTAAATAGGTCCAACGTCCCTGAAGCATTTTCTAAATCAGAAGTATTTATCACATGGTCTCTGTACAAAACTTTCAGCATACTGATGTACTTAAACTTGTCATACCAATTTGAAATAGTATTCAACAGGTTTTTTAAAGTATCCTCAGAAATTCCTAAAAGTAACAAAAATAGATTTGCAAGTATGAATCATACAATGAGAAAATAAAACTTCTACAGTGTATATATACAAGGCTGACAAAATTTCGATAACATCAATATTAAAAAATTAATTAGCTGTTAATATAAAAATTAATATATTATTGTTAGAGGCTTCAGTGCGGTGCTTATTCAGGCACTTATTAGAAAGCAGCGCTTGATTAAAAAAAAATATTGGCATGGAGCTTTCCATGGCTGTTCCCATTTGACCTACCTTACATATTC
>NW_022752289.1:0-863 GCF_011630105.1 Anneissia japonica
ATTATCATAAATAAAAACAGTAAATAAGCCCTTAAAGTAAATGAAATTCGACAATACAAATAATTTCCACAGAATACTATACATACAAGTAGGTGCATGCTACTATACATTCTCAGCATTATTTAAGTTACATGAATATTCGTTTATTATTAAATTCTGAAAAGAGAACTAGCAAAATGATCTTTTGTTCTATAGGGGATTTTTGATATGCCATTAATAGGCTTAATAGAATCAACCTTAAAATCGTTTTTTGGCAATTTTTTTTATGAAGTTATAGGCCATTATATACGATTTAATCGTGACGTCACTGGCGAAAAAAGTAACAAAAAATCGTGTAAATAAAACCAAAGAACTTAAAAAGCAGAAGAATTAACTGTTCCGCGTATTTGCATTAAAATTGATGGAACACCCGCACTTCCGCGAATGGGGTAAAATTTGAATATTTTACTAAGTGGAGAAACTACAGGAAACAAACGAACCAGAGCGGCGCCTTTATTATTAATATAGCGCCGCCGCGCGGACGGAATAAAATTGCTCCCCCCGTGTACCCACAATGCCTTTTCAACGGATGTTCCACTATATTGGGAAGCTGCTATTTATTATCTTTGATAAAACCGCGTAGGGTGTCCGCCGCGAACGATCTTTGCGTGCATGCTGTAATCATGGCATGGATTTCTAGGCCTAACATTTTTCGTGGGGGATATTTTACAGCCTGGCACATTCTCTTCATTTATTGCAAATAAACAAAATTGCTTAAGAACATTTTAACGAAAGACAAACACTATAGGCTTATAATAACTCTGAGCATGGGACGAGGAGAATGAATCTCCTTTATAGAGAATCTGCTGTGAGAGACTGCGAAA
>NW_022752290.1:0-579 GCF_011630105.1 Anneissia japonica
AACCACACATTCAAATCAGTCAGTAGCGATGAGTATATGTACAGCACATTTCGTGTTGCCGCACTGTGCTGTGGTTGATAACGAGGACGTTGCCGTTAGATACATGATAGCAAGGTCCAACATGGAATTTTTGTTCTATTGAGACGGTAGCTTTTCAGCATTGCTCTAGGATGATTTTCCTTTACATTCATGAATTTTTTAGCTTTTCGTACTCTACACTTAGCTATCAGTAGCCAACCACATTAGGCCTAGGTACGTAATATATTAGATCAGATGTTAATTACATAAAATGTAGGCCGACAGTCGTACTTAATGGGGGCGGAGTGTTAAATGGATTACATTCCATTCCAACGATGGTATAACCAGTCAATGGATAGCCCAGTATTGAGATATTTTGTTTAGATTTTCACAGCGTGTTCCATGTACCTCCTCCATTTATTTAAAATTAAATTATTAAAACATTGCCTATAATATAATCTAGTAATGTACTAGTATATTATTTAATCTAGTAATGTATATATTTAAAAACATATTGGGCAAGTATTCATACTACTTACAGGTGTGTGTGTGTGTATATAT
>NW_022752291.1:0-393 GCF_011630105.1 Anneissia japonica
CCATGAAGACAAATCAAGAATAGCCATCCACAATTATATAGCAATTTACTACTGTCTACCAAGAACAATTACAGTACTACACAAATTGAATCAATTCAGTTTTTTGGGGTGGGGGATGTGCCCTTCAGTGACTGTGCTTAGACTAAGTAATTCAGGCTTAATTGATTTTAATGTCTTCATAAAAAGAATATAACAAAATTATTATATTAATAGTACAGTATGCTTTATTTACATAGGAATCCTTAGACACAACATAACAAAAAATGACTTAAGCAAATAATATTTATCAACACTTTGATGTCCAATTAAACATCACCACCTGCATTTAATATTGTATTATACTGGTACTACTTATTTTTCTTTTTTTTTTTTTTTTTTTTTAAAACAACCTTT
>NW_022752291.1:489-1190 GCF_011630105.1 Anneissia japonica
CCACAGAATCAAGTGAATGGAAGTTGATGAACCACAGCCAAAGCAAATGCTCATTCTGCATCACCTGAAAGCTGAAGTCAAGAATTAAAGAAGTGCTTCCTGATCGAAGTCATGTTCTCCCATGTATTTTTTTGTATGAAGACAATAATATATTAAGTACTTTTAATAGAGCAAAAACGATTGAGAAATTAGTAAGATGTGAAACATTGAGTGGTGGAATTACTTGAGGCTGCTATTGCAAATCAGGATGAAGCCTTGTCACTACATGAGGGATAAGGATCTGGTGGCAATTAATTCAGGCCATATTATAGGCCATGGATAGAAACATGAATCAATTGAAAGCACTCTAGTCAGATTGGAACTGTATACTGTTTGTATGAATGTTGTTATCTATTTGATATGACATCATACCAAACACTGTGTTGAGAAATATTACCAGATATTATTAAGGTTTTTCCTTGTATGAACATTTATCAACAACACATTTATTTTCTTTATAAAAATTTGCATTGACTTTATAAATTGCATTGAAGTTGTATTTTACATTGCAATATGAAAAGAAGAAAATAACAGAACAGTACTTGCTGATAAATGATAATGAATACAGCAAAACTTTCATTATTTCTAGTTTCTTTGAAATTGTTTATGCTGGTTGGCTACATTGATAATATTATATAATTGTAATATTTAACACATGTTTA
>NW_022752292.1:0-714 GCF_011630105.1 Anneissia japonica
ATTGTGTTATATAATATACAATTGCTACGTTTAGCAGCATGAGGAAAGGCTATTTAAGTTACAGGTTCATATATTTTATGAAGTGCTTTTCATTGTGTTTAGAAACAAAAACATTATGTGTTTTGCATTATACGCATCATCGTATCATCCATTCCATTCAAAAACACATAAGGTATTTTACTTCAAATATTGCCAACACAGCACCAGCGCCGTATGAAGTAGACGATCAGATACACCCTCTTCTATGTTATTTTCAATAAGGTGGATCTCGAATGAGACACATTTAGGCCTATATAAAATGTGTTTTTGGCATTTAGAAATATTATTTTTACCACATACTATTTTTGTTTTAACACAAGTATTATCATCTAAAAATATAGTGCATTTTACTTTAACTACTATAATTATGTTCAGTATACTGAACACTTTGTAGATTAAATGAACAATTGATAAACGTATAGAGATATTAGACCTTTTGAAAGAGCACCATATCAAAAACCTTTGAAGACTAGTAACTTTTTCCCCCTGGACACATTAGCGCAGACAATAGATATGATCTTTACTAACTGATGTATGTATATCTTTCTCTCCCTAATGACCCTCAAATGAGATTTATTCCAGGACCATGTCTCGGATAATAGGTTTTCCCAAAAATCTGACGCCTGCAAATTTACATCAATTTTCAAATTTTAAATACTATTAAGGCATTACCAC
>NW_022752293.1:0-509 GCF_011630105.1 Anneissia japonica
CTAAGTGCTCAACTCGGCAAGAAAAGCACTTTTGTGCAAAAAGTGACAATGTTAAAAAGTTGAGTCAAAAATGTAATTTTTTTTTGTTAGGGTTAGGGTTAGAGTTAGGGTTAGAGTTAGGGTTAGGGTTAGGGTTAGGGTTGGGGTTAGGGTTAGGGTTGGGGTTAGGGTTAGGGTTAGGCCAAGTAAGATAGTCTGAAACAAACACTATTCCATTGAAAGTTTGAAGTTTTTCGGAAAAGTACTCGAAATATGGCGGAAAGTTAAAAATTTGCACTTAGTGCTCAACTCGGCGAGATAAGCACTTTTGTGCAAAAAGTGACAATGTTAAAAAGTTGAGTCAAAAATGTAATTTTTTTTTGTTAGGTTAGGGTTAGGGTTAGGTTTAGGGTTAGAGTTAGGGTTAGGGTTAGAGTTAGGGTTAGGGTTAGGGTGTGGGTTGGGGTTAGTGTTAGGGTTAGGGTTAGGGTTAGGGTTAGGCAAAGTGTTAGGCAAAGTGAGATAGGCTG
>NW_022752294.1:0-976 GCF_011630105.1 Anneissia japonica
TTGCCAATTAGTGAATACATCAGTCTTTTAAAGTGACAACCCCTTTTAAACTTAGACTCCAGAGGGAAAAAAATTGTTGATGTGTTTTAGAACTGATTTTAAAACTGGGGGAAAAAAGGTGTAAAAAAAGGCGGTTATGCCCCGTTTTACCCCAGTAAAATATTCAAAAATCTGTATTTCATTCAGTGTTCCCCAGTTTTACGTCAAACAACTTTTTTCTGTCCCCAGTAAAATATTCAAAAATTTGTATTTCATTCACCGTTCCCCAGTTTTACGTCAAACAACTTTTTTCTGTCCCCAGTAAAATATTCAAAAATCTGTATTTCATTCACCGTTCCCCAGTTTTACGTCAAACAACTTTTTTTTTGTCTTAGAAAAATCAGTTCTACAACATATCAAAAATTCTTTTCCCTCCAAAGCCTGACTTTAAAAGACAAACATAAACACAAGGTGCTTGTCATGGGGCTAAGGAAGTGGATGGTATAAATGAGAAAAAAATTTTGCTCTGGACCATTTATATTTTGGCACAGGGATTTGGATGTGAAACGTTCAGGGAATTAAACATTTTTCAATTACAGTATTAATCATTTTTCAATCATAAATTACCTTGTACATGAAAACTTGATCATCTTCTTTTCAACATATAGGTGGAATCGGCCAAATAGCAGTCTTTGCTTCAGTATCTGCAATTTTACAATTAAGCAATACAAACTTGTGAATACGTTATTTATTATAATGTATTTGATGCATTAATGATAGGATATATTATAAAGTTAACTAATTATACTACGTTCTGCAAATTAAAATTTAGATGAAATCAACATGGGTCCAATGTGTGATTGATTCTTTCTTGAAATGGATCAAGAGCTACAGATTTTGCCCTGAAAATGAGTTGAGACTACAAAGGCATAAAAAAGCAGTTACGTCTGAAAATATTAGAGCAAAGCCCCATGGACCCCTGACAGGCAAGGTTGTT
>NW_022752295.1:0-5558 GCF_011630105.1 Anneissia japonica
CATTCTCGTTGGTAACGACTGTTTTTAATAACTCTCTCGAAACATCAAACACACTGTAATGAGTTGCAGAAAAAATGAATTTATCAATCTTGTATTCAATAATTACTATAATCGTTTGAGTAACTTAATGTAAAAAAAGGCAACTTACGTTATTTCCTGCCATGGAATATACTCAGTGCAATCAACATTCGCGCAAGCCTGTATATGGATACAACCCATTTCTCCATCGGTCGTTAGGTCTGGTATTGTTGTTACTTCTTCTGCGCATCGTAACACTAAAGCGACTTCTACACAATCCCCATTAGAACAACTAATAATACTTTCAGGCATCACAGTTACATTTGCATGTGAACCATCAAGACATCTGGCAGAAATAACAACTTCTTCTTCGACAGCAGCAGGAGTACAAACACTTCCATTCTCGTTGGTAACGACTGTTTTTAATAACTCTCTCGAAACATCAAACACACTGTAATGAGTTGCAGAAAAAATGAATGTATAAATCTTGTATTCAATAAGTACTATATTCGTTTGAGTAACTTAATGTAAAAAAAGGCAACTTACGTTATTTCTTGCCATGGAATATACTCAGTGCAATCAACATTCGCGCAAGCCTGTATATGGATACAACCCATTTCTTCATCGGTCGTTAGGTCTGGTATTGTTGTTACTTCTTCTGCGCATCGTAGCACTAAAGCGACTTCTACACAATCCCCATTAGAACAACTACTAATACTTTCAGGCATCACAGTTACATTTGCATGTGAACTATCAAGACATCTGGCAGAAATAACAACTTCTTCTTCGACAGCAGCAGGAGTACAAACACTACCATTCTCGTTAGTAACGACTGTTTTTAATAACTCTCTCGAAACATCAAACACACTGTAATGAGTTGCATAAAAAATGAATGCATAATTCTTGTGTTCAATCATTACTGAAATCATTTGAGTAACTTAATGTAAAAAAAGGCAACTTACGTTACTTCCTGCCATGGAATATACTCAGTACAATCAATATTCGCACAAGCCTGTATATGGATACAACCCATTTCTCCATCGGTCGTTAGGTCTGGTATTGTTGTTACTTCTTCTGCGCATCGTAACACTAAAGCGACTTCAACACAATCCCCATTAGAACAACTACTAATACTTTCAGGCATCACAGTTACATTTGCATGTGAACCATCAAGACATCTGGCAGAAATAACAACGTTTTTTTCGACAGCAGCAGGAGTACAAACACTACCATTCTCGTTGGTAACGACTGTTTTTAATAATTCTGTCGAAACTTCAAACACACTGTAAATAGTTGCAGAAAAAATAAATGCATAAATATTGTGATCAATAATTACTGAAATCATTTGAGTAACTTAATGTAAAAAAAGGCAATTTACGTTACTTCCTGCCATGGAATATACTCAGTACAATCAACATTCGCACAAGCTTGTATATGGATACAACCCATTTCTCCATCGGTCGTTAGGTCTGGTATTGTTGTTACTTCTTCTGCGCATCGTAACACTAAAGCGACTTCTACACAATCCGTATTCAAACAACTACTAATGCTTCCAGGCATCACAGTTACATTTGCATGTGAACCATCAAGACATCTGGCAGAAATAACAACTTCTTCTTCGACAGCAACAGGAGTACAAACACTACCATTCTCGTTGGTAACGACTGTTTTTAATAACTCTCTCGAAACATCAAACACACTGTAATGAGTTGCAGAAAAAATGAATGTATAAATCTTGTATTCAATAATTACTATAATCGTTTGAGTAACTTAATGTAAAAAAAAGGCAACTTACGTTATTTTCTGCCATGGAATATACTCAGTGCAATCAACATTCGCGCAAGCCTGTATATGGATACAACCCATTTCTCCATCGGTCGTTAGGTCTGGTATTGTTGTTACTTCTTCTGCGCATCGTAACACTAAAGCGACTTCTACACAATCCGTATTCAAACAACTACTAATGCTTCCTGGCATCACAGTTACATTTGCATGTGAACCATCAAGACATCTGGCAGAAATAACAACTTCTTCTTCGACAGCAACAGGAGTACAAACACTTCCATTCTCGTTGGTAACGACTGTTTTTAATAACTCTCTCGAAACATCAAACACACTGTAATGAGTTGCAGAAAAAATGAATGTATAAATCTTGTATTCAATAATTACTATAATCGTTTGAGTAACTTAATGTCAAAAAAGGCAACTTACGTTATTTCCTGCCATGGAATATACTCAGTGCAATCAACATTCGCGCAAGCCTGTATATGGATACAACCCATTTCTCCATCGGTCGTTAGGTCTGGTATTGTTGTTACTTCTTCTGCGCATCGTAACACTAAAGCGACTTCTACACAATCCCCATTAGAACAACTACTAATACTTTCAGGCATCACAGTTACATTTGCATGTGAACCATCAAGACATCTGGCAGAAATAATAACGTTTTCTTCGACAGCAGCAGGAGTACAAACACTACCATTCTCGTTGGTAACGACTGTTTTTAATAATTCTGTCGAAACTTCAAACACACTGTAAATAGTTGCAGAAAAAATGAATGCATAAATCTTGTGATCAATAATTACTGAAATCATTTGAGTAACTTAATGTAAAAAAAAGGAAACTTACGTTATTTCCTGCCATGGAATATACTCAGTACAATCAATATTCGCGCAAGCCTGTATATGGATACAACCCATTTCTCCATCGGTCGTTAGGTCTGGTAATGTTGTCACTTCTTCTGCGCATCGTAACACTAAAGCGACTTCTACACAATCCCCATTAAAACAACTACTAATGCTTCCATGTGTCACAGTTACATTTGCATGTGAACCATCAAGACATCTGGCAGAAATAACAACTTCTTCTTCGACAGCAGCAGGAGTACAAACACTACCATTCTCGTTAGTAACGACTGTTTTTAATAATTCTGTCGAAACTTCAAACTTAATAACTCTCTCGAAACATCAAACACACTGTAATGAGTTGCATAAAAAATGAATGCATAAATCTTGTGTTCAATCATTACTGAAATCATTTGAGTAACTTAATGTAAAAAAAGGAAACTTACGTTATTTCCTGCCATGGAATATACTCAGTACAATCAATATTCGCGCAAGCCTGTATATGGATACAACCCATTTCTCCATCGGTCGTTAGGTCTGGAATTGTTGTTACTTCTTCTGCGCATCGTAACACTAAAGCGACTTCTACACAATCCCCATTAAAACAACTACTAATACTTCCAGGTGTCACAGTTACATTTGCATGTGAACCATCAAGACATCTGGCAGAAATAACAACTTCTTCTTCGACAGCAGCAGGAGTACAAACACTTCCATTCTCGTTGGAAACGACTGTTTTTAATAACTCTCTCGAAACATCAAACACACTGTAATGAGTTGCAGAAAAAATGAATGTATAAATCTTGTATTCAATAATTACTATAATCGTTTGAGTAACTTACTGTAAAAAAAGCAACTTACGTTATTTCCTGCCATGGAATATACTCAGTGCAATCAACATTCGCGCAAGTCTGTATATGGATACAACCCATTTCTCCATCGGTCGTTAGGTCTGGTATTGTTGTTACTTCTTCTGCGCATCGTAACACTAAAGCGACTTCTACACAATCCCCATTAGAACAACTACTAATACTTTACGGCTTTTCCTCGAGTATTGTAGTCAAGGGTGATTATAGACCTACAAACTAGGTTCATCCTACCTAAAATCTTTATGTTTTTACTAATAATTTGACAATGCATGTGTATAGGCCTATTCCAGATTATACTGCAAGTAGGGTACCGCTTTGACTAGGAAAGTTAGGGAATTTAACCTTTACGTATATCTCTATGTCAGCCAACCCTCATTACCTGATCACAATGATAGCAAAGTTGCACGCGCTTTATTTGATAACCCACTGAAAGTTTGTGTGTGTGAAAACGAAAAATCAATTTTTCTCGGTTTGTGCGCTTTGGCTAATTAGCCTAATTAGCTACATATTTAGTTGAACTCTTAACAATTAGGTAAAAAGGTAAAGTTTGATGTCCATAATCAAAATATTATATTTGTTTGTGTCTCTTTGTGATGTAGGTGATGATATGTTAAGTTTTAAATGTACCTAGTTTGGCTTTCTAAGCCCATAATACTTCAAAATGTATTGGTTGACATAATTTATATATAACAATGATATAATTGTTAGGTTACTGACTTATGCTAAAAATTGAAAAAAAATTCAATAGTTTACTGTTCATATGGTAAGGCCGGAACTAGTATATAAATAACTTGTAAATGTAAATGTTCCTATTAAACTTAAATAGGATGTATCGTTCAGCATCAAACGCCACTATTTTCAAATCTCTAGAATGTATATTTTACAAATGATGAGAAATCGGTATATATATCAGGTCAAAGGTCAAATTGTCAATGTCCTCAAGTCTTTATGTGGATTGACATGCCAACTTTAAGGTTTCTACTCCAATTGGAGTTATGAAATCCCACTAACTACAATAATTTATGTAGAGTAAGTAAATTAGCAACTTACGTTATTTCTTGTAATGGAATATACTCAGTGCAATCAATATTTGAGCATGCCTGTATATGGATACAACCCATCTCTGCATCGGTCGTTAGGTCTGGAATTGTTGTCACTTCTGCTGCGCATCCTAACACTAAAGCAACCTTCACACAATCCCCATCAGACCAACTGTTAATAATTTCCGGTGTAACTGTTACATTTGCATGTGAACCATCAAAACAACTGGCTGATATAACAACGTCTTCTTCAACACGAACAGAAGTACGAACACTACCATTTTCGTTTGTGAAAATTGTTTTTGGTAATTCACTCGGCACTTCAAACACACTGTAATGAGTTGTAGAAAAAATTAATGTATGTATGTTGTGTTCTAAAGGTACTATAGTGGGGGCTTCTTAAACCAATAATACTATTGTATTGGTTAACATAGTTTATGTAATGATGGTATATTATTATTATTATTCCTTTCTGCTTTATTGCCATAAAGGAGAAAGGAATATATTTACTTATTCTTTTTATATTTTTTATATTGTGTATTATATATAAGTCACAAACTTGTAGATTATACTTTTGATTTTTTGAACTACAGTTCCACTATGTCTATGACTGTTTCAGACAGTTTTATGAGATAAACTGCCTGGGGTTTGATGTGGCATTTACTATTAAATTTTTTTTGTTTTGTTTTGTTTTTGTTTTTGTTATTTTTCTGTGGTTTTGTGGGTGTTTGATACCCGCATGATAGAGAGAGGAGGCTTGAATCTGGCCAGAGACACCTTTTTTCATACAACTGCTATAAAGGAATGTATCGTTGATTAAATAAGTGTGATATGATTATTTTTACAATCATGTTTCCAATCGTCCATTGTTAGTAAATTAGTATATTATTATAATCGTGTATGGTGTTTACGATAATTATGCCGCTAACTTCATTTGAAAATTTTCCACTGTATAATGCATTAGTTCGTGAATGTATCCATGTGAATGTATGTATGTCGGTGTGTGT
>NW_022752295.1:5652-13753 GCF_011630105.1 Anneissia japonica
TATATGTGTGTGTGTGTGTGTGTGTGTGTGCGTGTGTATATACACCCTCTTGAGGCGTAGCATTGTGTAATACAATGTTCCCGACGGTTATTAGGACCTGTTCAACCATGAAGCCTTCGTGGTCTAGTGGTTATGACGCTCGCCTTGTCAGCGACAGGTCGCAGGTCCAATCCCGTCGGAGGAATTTTATTACACAATTACTTTTATATGACTATTCGTTGAAAAAGCTACAGGGTAGCCTACGATGTTACATCATGTCCTTATTTAAACACTGTATATGTACCTTTGATGATTTATATTATATGTGTATATATGCACAACTTGAATACTATGTATGATTTGTAATAAAACGTTTGTAAACAGCAAATTCAACGTTTTATTGAATATACACACAATTTGAATAATATTTACAATTTGAAACAAAACGTTTGTGAACAGCAAATATGCCTTATTTTTATTGAAATGATTCTGAGAGTAAATGAGAGATTCTCCAGGGTATTTGATGCATTTTAAATTTATTTTCAAAACCACATTTTTTATATGACTTTAAGCTATTCATCACCTTCCTTGTTACATCTTGTTTTCCTTGCTTAATATGTTTTTACAATGCCTTGCCTGTCTGCTTGTTTGTTCTGTTTCGTCTGTGCTTGTCTGTTCTTATTTCTTTCATTTTTATTATTTTTTATCTTTTCTTTTTTCTTGTTAAGGTGGCCAGTTGCTTGTATGAGCATAGCTCATGAATTGGTCTCTCCACCACATTTGAATTTGTCTTTTTTTCTCCATTTGGTGAAATAAATACTGTTAGGTTACCGATCTTATGCTGAAAATCTATAGATTTTCAATAGTTTTATTGTTCATATGATAGGGCCGGAGCTAGTGAATAAATAAAGTGCAAAGTATTGAGTTTAAGGTAAATGTTCCTAGTAAACTTGAATAGGATGTAGTGGTTCTGCATCGAACGCCACAATTTTCATGTCTCTAAAATGTATATTTTACGAGTTATGAGAAATCGGGGTACAGTATATCTCAGGTGAAAGGTCAAATGTACTCAAATCTTTATGTGAATTGACATGCAGAGTTTAAGGTTTCTACTCTAATTTAAAGAATCATAACAATTTTTGGAGCTAAGAAATCGCACAAACTACAATAATTTATGTAGAGAAAGAATGTTAGCAACTTACGTTATTTCTTGAAATGGAATATACTCAGTGCAATCAATATTCGAACATGCCTGTATATGGATACAACCCATCTCTGCATCGGTCGTTAGGTCTGGAATTGTTGTCACTTCTGCTGCGCATCCTAACACTAAAGCAACCTTCACACAATCCCCATCAGACCAACTGTTAATAATTTCCGGTGTAACTGTTACATTTGCATGTGAACCATCAAAACAACTGGCTGATATAACAACGTCTTCTTCAACACGAACAGAAGTACGAACACTACCATTCTCGTTTGTGAAAATTGTTTTTGGTAATTCACTCGGCACTTCAAACACACTGTAATGAGTTGCAGAAAAAATGAATGTATGTATGTTGTGTTCTAAAGGTACTTTTGTGGGGGCTTCTTAAACCAATAATACTATTGTATTGGTTAACATAGTTTATGTTATGTTATTTTATTTGAAAATTGTCCAGTGTATAATGCATTAGTTCGTGAATGTATCCATGTGAATGTATGTATGTCGGTGTGTGTATGTATGCATGTATGTGCTGTCTCTTATACACATCTAGATGTGTATAAGAGACAGGTTCCCGACGGTTATTAGGACCTGTTCAACCATGAAGCCTTCGTGGTCTAGTGGTTATGACGCTCGCCTTGTCAGCGACAGGTCGCAGGTCCAATCGCGTCGGAGGAATTTTATTACACAATTACTTTTATAGGACTATTCGTTGAAAAAGCTACATGGTAGCCTACGATGTTACATCATGTCCTTATTTAAACACTGTATATGTACCTTTGATGATTTATATTATATGTGTATATATGCACAACTTGAATACTATGTATGATTTGTAATAAAACGTTTGTAAACAGCAAATTCAATGTTTTATTGAATATACACACAATTTGAATAATATTTACAATTTGAAACAAAACGTTTGTGAACAGCAAATATGCCTTATTTTTTTATTGAAATGATTCTGAGAGTAAATGAGAGATTCTCCAGGGTATTTGATGCATTTTAAATTTATTTTCAAAACCACATTTTTTATATGACTTTAAGCTATTCATCACCTTCCTTGTTACATCTTGTTTTCCTTGCTTAATATGTTTTTACAATGCCTTGCCTGTCTGCTTGTTCTGTTTCGTCTGTGCTTGTCTGTTCTTATTTCTTTCATTTTTATTATTTTTTATCTTTTCTTTTTTCTTGTTAAGGTGGCCAGTTGCTTGTATGAGCATAGCTCATGAATTGGTCTCTCCACCACATTTGAATTTGTCTTTTTTTCTCCATTTGGTGAAATAAATACTGTTGGGTTACCGATCTTATGCTGAAAATCTATAGATTTTCAATAGTTTTATTGTTCATATGATAAGGCCGAGGCTAGTAAATAAATAACTTGCAAAGTATTGAGTTTAAGGTAAATGTTCCTAGTAAACTTGAATAGGGTGTAGTGGTTCTGCATCGAACGCCACAATTTTCATGTCTCTAGAATGTATATTTTACGAGTTATGAGAAATCGGGGTACAGTATATCTCAGGTGAAAGGTCAAATTGTCAATGTCCTCAAATCTTTATGTGAATTGACATGCAGAGTTTAAGGTTTCTACTCTAATTTAAAGAATCATGACAATTTTTGGAGCTAAGAAATCGCACAAACTATAATAATTTATGTAGAGAAAGAATGTTAGCAACTTACGTTATTTCTTGAAATGGAATATACTCAGTACAATCAATATTCGAGCATGCCTGTATATGGATACAACCCATCTCTGCATCGGTCGTTAGGTCTGGAATTGTTGTCACTTCTGCTGCGCATCCTAACACTAAAGCAACCTTCACACAATCCCCATCATACCAACTGCTAATAATTTCCGGTGTAATTGTTACATTCGCATGTGAACCATCAAAACAACTAGCAGATATTACAACATCTTCTTCAACACGAACAGAAGTACGAACACTACCGTTCTCGTTTGTGAAAACTATTTTTGGTAATTCACTCGGCACTTCAAACACACTGTAATGAGTTGCAGAAAAAATTAATGTATGTATGTTGTGTTCTAAAGGTACTCAGTGGGGCTTCTTAAACCAATAATACTATTGTATTAGTTGACATAATTTATGTAGCGATGGTATATTGTTAGATTACCGATCTTATGCTGAAAATTGATAGATTTTCAATAGTTTTACTGTTCATATAAGGCCGAAGCTAGTGTATAAATAACTTGCAGTATTCAGTTTAAGGTAAATGTTCCTAGTAAACTTGAATAGGATGTAGCGGTTCTGCATCAAACGCCACAATTTTCATGTCTCTAGAATGTATATTTTACGAGTTATGAGAAATCGGATTATATCTCAGGTCAAAGGTCAAATTGTCAATGTCCTCAAATCTTTATGTGAATTGACATGCAGAGCTTAAGGTTTCTACTCCAATTTAAAGAATCATGACAATTTTTGGAGCTACGAAATCCCACTAACTATAATAATTTATGTAGAGTAAGGAAGTTAGCAACTTACGTTATTTCTTGAAATGGAATATACTCAGTGCAATCAATATTCGAGCATGCCTGTATATCGATACAACCCATCTCTGCATCGGTCGTTAGGTCTGGAATTCTGGTCACTTCTGCTGCGCATCCTAACACTAAAGCAACTTTTACACAATCCCCATCATACCAACTGCTGATAATTTCCGGTGTAACTGTTACATTTGCATGTGAACCATCAAAACAACTGGCAGATATAACAATGTCTTTTTCAACACGAACAGAAGTACGAACACTACCGTTCTCGTTTGTGAAAACTGTTTTTGGTAATTCACTCGAAACTTCACACACACTGTAATGAGTTGCAGAAAAAATGAATGTATATATGTTGTGTTTGAAAGTTCTTAAACCAACGTGGAGTTGGATATTTCTAATTAAAGGTACTGATTGCTGACTTCTCAAAATACAGACCAGAAGCTCTGTTTTACCTTCATTAAGCTTTGGTTTATTCAATGTCATCCACTGTTTAATTTCAGAGATACAATTAGTTAGCCGAAATACAGAATCAATACTAAAAGGATACAAAGGATTAAATTTCAGGCACGTAGTTGTAGATCATCAGCATAGAAATGAAAGTTAACATCATGCTTCCTGATAATATTACCTATTGGGCTAAAGTATAATGTAAACAAG
Organism: Anneissia japonica; assembly: GCF_011630105.1. Lineage (NCBI taxonomy): Eukaryota > Metazoa > Echinodermata > Crinoidea > Comatulida > Comatulidae > Anneissia > Anneissia japonica. Next base: position 9,999 of record NW_022752295.1, read on the forward strand.
CAGGGCCCAACCACAGAACCCTAAAGAACACCATACTCAAGTGACCGGAAAGATGACTGACCATCAGGGAGTGTAACACACACAGATCTACCTACCAAATAGGATCTAATTCACTGCAATGAACTACCAGTGATGCCAAACAATGTTTCAAGGCGTTCTAATAACGTTTGGCATTTCATTCTGCATCAAAGGCCACTACTTTCATGTCTCTAAAATGTATATTTACGAGTTAAGAGAAATTGGGATATATCTCAGGTCAAATTGTCAGATGTCCTCAAATGTGAATTGATATGCCAAGTTTAAGGTTTCTGCTCCAATTAGAAGAATCATGACATTTCTTGGAGCTACGAAATCCCACTAACTATAATTTAAGTAGAGTAAGGAAGTAATAGCAACTTACGATATTTCTTGAAATGGAATATATTCAGTGCAATCAATATTCGAACATGCCTGTATATGGATACAACCCATCTCTGCATCGGTTGTTACGTCTGGTATTGTTGTCACTTCTGCTGTGCATCCTAACACTAAAGCAACTTTTACACAATCCCCATCAGACCAACTGCTAATAATTTCCGGTGTAACAGTTACATTAGCATGTGAACCATCAAAACAACTGGCAGATATAGCAACGCCTTCTTCAACACGAATAGAAGTACGAACACTACCATTCTCGTTTGTGAAAACTATTTTTGGTAATTCACTCGAAAATTCAAACACACTGTAATGAGTTGCAGAAAAAATGAATGTATAATATATGTTGTGTTTCAAAGGTTTATAGTGGGGGCTTCTTAAACCAATAATACTTCAAATTATATTGGTTGACATAATTTATGTAACGGTGATGAATTGTTAGGTTAGTGATCATATGCTGAGAATTGATAAATTTTCAATAGTTTTACTGTTCATATGGTAGGGCCAGAGCTAGTGTATAAATAACTTGCAGAGTATTGAGGTTAGGTAAATGTTCCTTTAAAACTTGAATAGGATGTGATGCCTTTGCATCAAACGCCACTATTTGCATGTCTCTAATATGTATATTGTACGAAATCGAGATATTAATGCTGTCAAAGGTGAAATGTCAATGTCCTCAAATCTTTATTTGAATTGGCATGCCAAGTTTAAGGTTTCTACTCTAATTTGAAGAATCATGACATGTTTTGGAGCTACGAAATAACACTAACTATAATAGTTTATGTAAGGTAAAGAAGTTAAAAGCTTACGTTATTTTTTGAAATGAAATAAACTCAGTGCAATCAATATTCGAGCATGCCTGTATATGGATACAACCCATCTCTGCATCGGTCGTTAGGTCTGGAATTGTTGTCACTTCTACAGCGCATCCTAATACTAAAGCAACTTCTACACAATCCCCATCAAACCAACTGCTAAAAATTTCCGGTGTAACAGTAACATTTGCATGCGAACCATCAAAACAACTTGCAGAGACAACAATGTCTTTTTCGACAGCAGCAGAAACACCAACACTACCATTCTCGTTCGTGAAAACTGTTTTTGGTAATTCTCTTGAAACTTCAAACACGCTGTAATGAGTTAAAGAAATAATGAATGTATACATTTGTGTTTTAAATGTACTATAATAATTTAAGTAGAGTAAGGAAGTTGGCAACTTACGTTATTTCCTGCGATGGAATATACTCAGTGCAATCAACATTTGCGCAAGCCTGTATATGGATACAACCCATATCTCCACCGGTCGTTAGGTCTGGTATTGTTGTTACTTCTTCTGCGCATCGTAACACTAAAGCGACTTCTACACAATCCCCATTAAAACAACTACTAATACTTTCAGGTGTCACAGTTACATTTGCATGTGAACCATCAAGACATCTGGCAGAAATAACAACTTCTTCTTCGACAGCAGCAGGAGTACAAACACTACCATTCTCGTTGGTACCGACTGTTTTTAATAACTCTCTCGAAACATCAAAAACACTGTAATGAGTTGCAGAAAAAATGAATGTATAAATCTTGTATTCAATAATTAATATAATCGTTTGAGTAACTTAATGTAAAAAAGGCAACTTACGTTATTTCCTGCGATGGAATATACTCAGTGCAATCAACATTTGCGCAAGCCTGTAAATCGATACAACCCATGTCTGCAAAGAAAAAGATCCCAGGTGTCAGTAAAATATTTCGCTCAGAAGCAACCATTGGACTAAACAATTAAGTAATAATATGGATCTTCTACTAAGCGCCAATGACTACATAGTGGGTTATGGCGTATGGCACCCCCATATCTATTAACACATAATTAAATAAATGAACATTTAGGTACTAAAAAATGATACGAATATGTTGATCATATGGGTTTTAAAGCTCTTGCGTTTCTTAAGGATATGACTTTCATAACATTTTTCGCATTTATCCTTGATATATAGGCCTACATTATGCCTATCCCAAAGGAATGGACGGTGTATGCTATGGTAGTAGTGTAGACTTTCAAACACGATTGTTTTAACAGACAGTAACCAATAATAATAAATGAAGCTATTTTAATTTAATATTACTTCTTATAATTAATATATAATTCATAAATGCTTGATGATAATGAATGAAGCTATTTTAATTTAATATTATTATTTCTTTTAATTAATATATAACTCATAAATGCTAAATTTTATAGAGCCCATAGCGTTGAGTAACACTATTCAAATGGGCCTATTCAAATCAAAACAGCAAATTGAGGAAAACGGTGACTTCATTTCATACAACAAATGATCAGCCAACGATACAAACAAAACAAGCAATTATTGAAAGTAAAAGAGACATTGATTAAATTGTTTCCTAATGAAACGCATGGGTCCCAGGTCTCTTGCGAGTCGCGAGAGTCACTGGGAAATCTGCTTGTTCAATAATGTGTGTATTGCCTTAAAAGTAATAAAAAAGCAGCGGGGAAATGAGAACTACATGCTTTATTTATTAGAGAAATTTCAACAGCGCGGCTACGAGAGTGATTCTTGGATTTTGTGATAGACCTTCCATACGCCGAGCATCGGTTGAAAGCGCTTCGTCTCCCAACTTTGATCTACAGACAAAAAAAAATAGCGAATATGGTCCAAGTGTTTAAAATGATTAAGGGGTTTGACTCTCTTCCACGGGGTCTTCCCTATAAGATGAAATTTAAATATTCGTTCTAGAACTAGGGGAATACATTTCCAGAAGGGTTCTCTTGCTGTGGAATGCACTTCCTAGCGAAACAGTGTCATGTGTTTCAATCAATGTTTTTTTTTTTTTTTTTTTTTTTTTTTTAAAAAAGGGTCCAACCATCATCCACTGAAATTTGCATCGTACGCCAATAGTGACTTTATTTACAATAGGGGCTTCAGCACCGATTGTATTTACCTACGGGAAACAAGTAAACAAGTTATAACAATTCAAGAATGGAAGCCCCATAGGCATAGACATAAGAAAAAAACGTATTTTGAAGATAAGCAAACTTAACTTTTTCGGTGATGTTAAACCTTTTTTTTTTTTGTAAAGTAATCATAGTGTACATTAATAAAACAAACAAGATATGTTTAACTTGTGTTCACTACATAGTGACCAACTGGTATCATACTCAGTGGCGTATCTAGGGGAGGACGAGGACAAAAAAAATTACTCGCACCAACCCCCCCCCCCAAATCATGGTCAAGTAGTTAAAAATCACCTAAAATGGTGATTTTAGGTGATTTTGCGAATTAGCGCCCCTCAATCTGTCTCTTATACACATCTAGATGTGTATAAGA
>NW_022752295.1:13759-17700 GCF_011630105.1 Anneissia japonica
CCCCCCCCCCCCCCTTTCAAGACTTCTAGATATGCCACTGATCATACTTACCTATACTTTCGGGCTTTGCATAGAATTGTGTCAAAATACAGAGGACAGTAAATCCAAACAATAAAGAATTCATACTGCTCTCTCTCCCCCTCTCTCTCAGTAAACAATTAAGGCACTATAATCGTACTGTTTTAACAATCCATTATCGAATTATGAAATAATATAAAACGCGGACATTCAGTCGCTTGTCAGTTGGCCTGTTTCAATTTAGTAGAGTGTAGAAATAGGAAGACGAAGCTTAGGATTATTTGGGTTCTGCATAACTACACATACTCAATGCCCATTGTATAGATACAATTGCTAAACCAGCTTAATATTTACAATTGTACCACCTAAACGTACGGCCTATTGTGTGCCGCCTGAAATGTCAAAATGGTGGTCAAGTAAATAGAGCACTGTACACGATTATTAACTTACTCAATCAGAAAATGGCGTGTTATGTCTGTAATATACAGTACATACTATAACTTGATGAATTTTACAAAAATGAAATACGTATTAAATTGCTTTTTATTAAATACCATTAGGCCTACCAATACCAAAGGTTTGGGACTATTAGTATAAGTAGAGCATCTTGTGTGTATTTTGGTGTTGTAAAAGGGACTGTTAGTTTTTAAATTACCTAAATACTAGGCTTACCCAAGAACGGGCCTATAAATTAGTGCCAAAAACAGTTGTGATAAAAACCATGTCTTTATCAGAGAGTTATACCAAGTTTTAAAATATTTGGTTTCAAGCACAGCATGGATTTTTAAAATATTTTTTAGTAGTGAGTCTTCGTAATACTAGAAGCATGAATTATACAAACTGAACTAAAAACAACACTCCACAGCAAACACATCCATCCCATAGGCGGATATAAGGGGATCTAGTTGGATTTTGTTTAATGTAGCTATAACGGACCCGGCATTTTTCTCTTTTGGTACCTCTGAATAGAAAGGAATCTCGCTGTTTTGGGGTGTTTAAGCTTGATTCGACCTACTTTCATGGAGAACAGGAAATAAGACAATAATTGACGTCAAGCGACCTAAATACTTCTTGAAAGGACTATTAGTGTTTTTAATCAATAGTACTACTAAGCCAATCGTATTAGGTTTATACCATACAATCAAAGGGTATTGCAGAGGGGAATCCCATACACATCTTGTCATTTTATAAAGCGCATTTTTAGATACGAAGCGCTGGCATCAAACACACACCCCAAAACAGCGAAATTCCTTTCTATTTACTGAAAACATTCAGAGGTAACAAAAGAGAAAAATTCCGAGTCCGCTACAACTAAAAAAAATTCCAGCTGCGATCCCCCTTATATCCGTCTATGGGCTTTGAACCCTGAGCAGGCAACAACAAATATTTATTTCTTTAAATTTATATAGGCACAATATGCCTATAACCTCGACTAGTATACATATTCACTTTAACTAGAAATTGCAAATTGCAAGTGAAGTGCTGCGAAGTACAACTGCATATAAATGTTCGTCGAACAAAATTATTTATGCGAGTCTAGTGAAAATAATGAATAATAAAAATATAACAAATAATATGAGACACGACCCATTGTCTATATTAGAACACTTCTCATTGGGTAACAAAGTCGTAATTTTTCATTTTTGTCAAAAAGTGTCTAGGCCTATAGTAGTGAATTATGGTTTAGATTTTTTTTTTAATAAAGTTTCAAAAATTTCTGTGTATGTGGAAAATGTAGTTGATTACCAAAGGTTACAATTTTTATTTTGAAGACTGCATGGTCTAGGAAGTGTACATTTTTTTTATGGGGCAAGTTTCCAAGGGCGGGTTTTCTAGGGGCGAGTTGACTGCCAAAGAGTGTTGCCAAATTGCGAGCCAGCGTGTTATTTTGATCACAAGTGCGAAACATCGCAAGTGTGAGCCAGCGAGTCATGACGTCACGACAATAGATACGAGACGTTACTCGAGTTGTGCGAGGTATCGGCTGAGATTTGTGGAGTACAAATCAAAAAACAACTATACGTCTAATAATAAATTATTGTGATGTTAAATAGACAATGTTAGCTATCAAGGAGCGACGTTGTTTTTCATTGGGACCTTCGTCCCTTCAAGGCTAGGCCTATATATACCATCCTAGCTAGTATATAGGCCTATAGTAGGATAAGGCTAGCGCGACATGCGGATGTTGGTACGTGTTGGTTAGTCTACAAACGTCGCCTAAAATAATTGATTTTACCCGGCAGAACGAAAGAAGGAAACTTCGCTTTTCAGTCGTCTTAGGCCCTTGATTTTTGACAAACAATGACCTTTCAGAGGTCAAATTGCTGTCAAGAATACGAATTGGCTGCTTCGCAGCAATGAGTGATCACTCTGGCCTCAAAACGTAAACCAGGAAAAAACCATAATGTTGTCCGAGCATGGACCTATTAATAATAGGTCCATGGTACGAGGACATTTGTTACTTAATCTCGGAGTTGTGTTAAACTGCTCGCTGGTATTGCTGGGATGTTTTAATCTATTTTAAACTATTATATCTATACCATATTCCTATTCCCAAGTTGTAGACAGGACACAATCTCCTACTCCTTTTAGGGGTCGCATACGTACGTTTCTGTTCACAAAAATATCTACCACGAAACGCTCATTAAATTCAAAAATTTCATTAAACTTTCTATAAGATTCATAGTTTTAAAAAAATGTTGTGTCTGTCAAGTAAGTCGCTTTGGTTCGAAACCGTTAGTCTAGCAGGGAGTGCAATTTCCATGAACCACTACGTCCTTATACTCAGTCGCAAACTTGGCGCATTCTGGGGTGGGTGTTGAGACTCACGGTAATTCCCCCTACTTTTTTTTTACAAATAAATATTATGTTACATAATATATACAAATACTAATATATTCTACTTAATATATATAAATACTAATATATTCTACTTAATATATACAAATAAATATTTGATCTGCCTAAAAATTTACGTCAAATTAAGACAAAATTAAGTCAGATTAAGACATAAAATGTTTTAAGTCTAATGTTGCTATATCAGGCCATTTGTAGTTGTCAAAATGCACCCCTGATTTTGTTCATGTCAGCCCAGCCCCAACAATTAATACTTATAAGCTTGAGAATGCTATGCACAAAAACTTATTTGATCTAATTAAAAATATAATAAAATATGATTAGAATATGTTTTAAGTATGAGAATCCAATTATGGGCATTTAGTGATGATACATCGTCGATTCTTTTTCACCTCATCCCCAACCATGGTGGGGCTGTGGTGGGTGCAGATTTCATGGTATTTGCCAATATCTTCTATTGTTACAAAATATTTCATGTACCGTACTCGTGTGAATAAGCGCCCTTCTCGAATAACCGCCCCTCCTAACGTGAACATTTCTTTAAGCGCCCCGTTTGAATAAGCGCCCCCTTCTAATTTCTAATAATATCATAAGATTTTATTTTTAGCAAGTCAATAATCCAATCAATCCTGGGACTGTAGTTGTTGGCATGATTTGAGCTGCAGAGTGGAAACACATTCTTCTTAGGTCAATATCAAAATGAGGATATTTCTCTTGGACAAATGAGAGCTTTGACCCCTGGACAGACAGTATATTTCCAACTTTACTCTTTTTACATATTTGTCTATGCCTAGTCCTACTCCTCTTTTGCTTTTTCCGACCTTAAGCACATTAGATGTGTATAAGAGACAGATATATACCATCCTAGCTAGTATATAGGCCTATAGTAGGATAAGGCTAGCGCGACATGCGGATGTTGGTACGTGTTGGTTAGTCTACAAACGTCGCCTAAAATAATTGATTTTACCCGGCAGAACGAAAGAAGGAAACTTCGCTTTTCAGTCGTCTTAGGCCCTTGATTTTTGACAAACAATGACCTTTCAGAGGTCAAATTGCTGTCAAGAATA
>NW_022752295.1:17913-42312 GCF_011630105.1 Anneissia japonica
ATCTCAATCGGCCGATGGCCAACAAGCTAACTACTACCCACCACCACTAATTGCATCTGCTATTTTGCTATTATGTAAATATTCACGCATTCTTGTCATGAGCCACGTTCTCTGAAGGATTATCTTTTCCGCCTAACCACCATTCGTAATGTCCTTTTCATTCAAAAAGTGCCTCTTTAATTTAATAATTTCCTCGATTTTCTTCTATTTCCATAAGCGCCCCCTCAATTTCCACTCTGTTTTCATAAGCGCCCCGTTTGAATAAGCGCCCCTCAGAAAGTGCAAAAAAATATTTTAAGCGCCCGGGCGCTTATTCGCGCGAGTACGTATTTAAAATTGAACGTCAGCAATACTGTCAAATTAAAACACTTTGAAAAACATGATCCACATGGGACTGAGTGGAGTGTGGCCATTTAGTGCTTGGCCCCCTCACTGGAAAATGTTAATTCCTCCTTGATCAACGAGCTACAGGGCTGTTGTCACTATTTTCAGATCATAATGCTTCTAAGTTTTTGTCGAGAATGATTTACCCATGCCCATTTAATGTTAAAAAAAAAAAATAAAAAAAAAATAAAAAAAACGCTGTGGCAGTGATAACCAAACACGGATCAGGAAGACCCCCATTACAATATCTAGATGCTCCTTCTTTCCCTCAAGCCAAACCTTTTGAATCTTGAAAGCACATCCCACTCCCAATCTACCCAACACGGCATTATCGGGCGCCCAGGTACCATTAAGCTCATACTTAGTCTGGTCATTGTTTGACCAAATTCATCTGCGTCATGTTATAGCTGTAAGTGATATGTTAAACAAATTAGGCCTTCAATAGCTTTCTCCCTGTATGTCTAATGTCTATGAAAGAGAGACATACCTTTTATTATCGATCGCCGGTTTTGGGGCACAAAGCAATTATGACGCATTTCGTTAAAATAACATGCCGTTTCTGAGGGGTCATAATAAATACGCTAACTGCACCCACATTGTAAATTTGCTTTCTATTGCCTGTTCAATAATGGTTGTCACCAAATATAAATAGAAAATAAAATATTACTGCATGCGACTGTTAATTTCAAGGTAAACCAAAAATTGGGGCTGATACACTTGATAGTACTCTATTTGAAATAAAATCGAAATACAGTACTTTACTTGTATGAAGCAAAGTTTTAAAAAAATCTGCAATCATCGGCGTTGGAATTCCCGTTCCGTACTTACAATAAAAGAAATCAGTGTTGGGCCATTTGATAACACAGAAAAATAACAACAAAGTAAAAGTGCTGGTAATTCCAATTAAATTTATAACAAGTTTCCAAGTTATTATAATTATCATATTTATCTCTCCTTTACCTTTTGAAATTTATTATTTATACATATTCTTAAGGCAGCATAAGCGCAAAGCAGTTTAGAGTTTATCTATCTATATATATTTTTATTTTATTTATTCATTCTGAAGTAATTATAAGTAAAATACATTCAAGGATAAAAACACAGAAAAGTACAAAAAAGCAACTTATTTCCACTGTGGTCCCTAAATACTTAAATTACAGAATAATACATTAATCAAAACAAGAAAATCAAAATCAATAATCAAAAAAAGACATCATATAAATAAAGCTATATATAATAAAGTTCAGATAAATAATGGCTTTTTATGAGTTTTTTAAAAGTGTAAATGGATTGTGAATTTTGAACATTATAAGGTAATTTATTCCATTCATCGATTGCGGTATCTAGTATTATAGTTATGAAATTGGTTAGTAAATTCAATGCCAGTATTTAAATATACAGGGGAAATGCCATTAATAATTTGTAAAATTTGAATACATTTTCGTTCAGCAACTCTAGTAACAGGTAGCCAATTTAATTTTTTAAATTCATTATAACCAACATGGGTTCATGGATGTAGTCCCAAAACACATTTTATAACCTTATTTTGGGATGTTTGGAATTTATATTTAAGTTTTTTAGAAAGCGAAGAGAACCATGTACAGCACCCATAGTCATAGTGACATTGAATAAGTGAGGACGCAAGCAATTTGAGGGATTTATACGTTAAATATTTTCTCTTTCTGAAAAGAAATTTAAGTCTACCATGTACCTTACCTAAAACTTTCGTACCAGTGGATTTACCATAATAGACAATAATAGACAATTACTTGGACTCAAATTCAAGCTCGGTGGTCTAGAGGTATGATGCCATGCTAGTGAACTGAAGATCATGGGTTTGAGTCCCAACCGAGAACAACTTGCGATTTTTTTTTTCGCAGTTGTTTAAAATTACACCTATACATGTTCCAGTTATAATCTAGTTATTGTCTATTATTCTATCATGACAATAACAATTACTATCAACACTGCAGTACCCACTGCTTACTTGGACTCGAATTCAACCCTGGCCATCAGGCGCAAGCTCCGTGGTCTAGAGGTATGATGCCAGGCTAGTGATCTGGAGATCGTGGGTTCGAGTCCCACCCGAGAACAACTTGCGATTTTTTTCGCAGTTGTTTTCAAATGTACTGAGTATTCGGTACATTTCCACGTCAGGTAGGGCAAAATTACACCTATTCATATTTTCTGTACACCGCTAACAGTCATTCTGACTACGACTGCTTGTTGGTAGTCTAAATTTAAGGACTATAAAATTGTTGTTACAGGTGCAAGTGAAATTTGGTTCAGTCTCTTGTAGATCAAAACATTACTATTATTCAATAAGCAGTTTATCAAGTGTTGCAACCACTGACAATGAATACATTATCTAGGGTTATTATATTTTTAATAATTATAAATTTCAAAACTAAATCTTTCAATTAAATTATAGATATTTATAATCATAAAACAAAATCTACAGATGAACTTAGTTTAAACATGTATAATAAAAAAACAATAAAGTTTAAGTCTTATAAAACAAGTCTTATGATTATTATACACAAAATAAAGCTTTTAATAAATAATATCAACCTTCAGATATAAGTATAGTTTATTATACTCAATAAGCAACAAGGAGGAAAACTGTTTCAATGTGTTGCAACAGCTTCATTTGGCTTCTCATCTTGGAAGACTGCTCTAGCTGCAGCAGTGACCATCTTCGCAGCTGTTCCGTCAACTTGATCCAGCAAGAATTTACTGATAGTTGAAATGCATGTGTCCATATCTTCCTTGATATCCAAGATTCGGCTAGAGTTAATAGCGGATATTTCTTCAAAGCGGGCAAGCTCATTTTCATTGTACATGCCACGAATTTTGTAGTATTGGATCAGCATGTTGTGTAAACGAGTTTGTAGTCCATTTAACTGAAATAATGATAAATTTTGTGTAAGGCCACAAACAGCATTAATGAATTGGTTAACAAAATACTTTAAGCATTCTAGAGAAACCGAGCTACTAAAATTATTTTAAGTTTACGCGAGCCTCCTGAAAATCGATACGGTTTCTGGCCCTCCCGCAATCAAGCTAAAAACTTTACAGAAACAACTCTGCAAATTCAATGTTTTTGCATTGGTGTACATTTTCAACCACAAATACATTCACAAGTTTATATTAGTATTTATTTGACCATCAAACACATATACAATTGTAATACAATTATTAGTTAACTACTGTATTATTTCAAAGAAATGCCACGGACAATTTAAAAAAAAAACCAGAAACAGCTATGTTTACCAGCACTTTCAAGCACCCCTGCCACCATGGCCAATAGATTTGATTTGATATAATAAGCTCTTTAAAATAATATGAAACAGAAACAAATGAACATGAACTGATCAAATCACAATAAGAGCATATCAGAGATTAGGTATCCCCAAATAATTGATTTATAAAATAGGTCAGAGAATGGTAAACTAGACATTCTTGCATACACACACACAAGTACATAATATTGTAACTGTTCCACATACAGTAGGAACCAAAACAGTGATAATACCTGTTTATGGTCTTTGAGACTTGATTCCATCTTGATTCGATCTTCAAAGTGGTTCATTAGTTTGCTCTTAATGCTGTACATTCGTTGTTGTTTAGCACGGTACTCCGACGCCAGCTTTTTGTTTTCTGTTAATCTCCCATGAAGTTGGATCTTAAAAGTAAAAATAACATATCATTAAAGCACAGCTCTGGAAGAAAAAAATGTTTGGTGGTATAAAGTAATAATTTGGGATTGCTCATAAAATAGAAACTTTTGAATATTTAAAAGCTTGGGAAAAGGGGAACATTACACCCCCTTTTCCCCCAGTTTCACCAAAAATATCTTCTAGAAGCCAATTGGAATTATTTAAGCATGAAGATATACTATCATTTTGGGTTTTTTTTATAATTCCTTCAAAGTAAAAATGTTGGTGTTATTCACATATTTTCATGTTTGGTTTTTTCCCAAATTAAAAGAAAAGCCATTGATTTTGAAGTTTCCTAATTTTTTTTTGCACAGGAATTTCCTGTTTATTTTTAAATGGGATTATAAAAAAGAATCAAAACCAATAGTTTTATCATCATTCCAACTGAATTTGTTCAAAGATAGATATACTTTTTTGCACAATGTATGCATGTATGTATTTGTGCATGTACCAATATTGTATTTTGCAATTTGTTTTTTGGCAAATAAAGAATAAAATTAAGGTTACAGAAAACTAAATGTGTTAATTTTAACTGTAATTACTGACAAATACTACCTTTCGCTGACAGTCTATTATGCAATCTTTATTATCACCATTTTCAAATAGAACAGACCATCAGTAAAAAGTAGTGTTAATCAAAGAATTGTATTTAGTTTTTTTATTAAACACAATATCGTCATAGTTGTCATAATCTAACTACAATACTGCTAAAAGAATTATCATTATTATTAAAATATTATTATTAGCACTCTAACAATATTTAAATTGATACATAACCAACAATACATTAAAAAAGCTAGCAATACATTCAAACAAGTTTGATCATGCATAATCAATTGCTTAATACTAACAGCATTTTTGTAGTGCATTGTAGCTTGACATTAGGTGTGGCAGACTTGACATGAGAAGTATATAGAGCATTATGTATGCATTGACGTGAACATTAAATAATTGTTTCATGCTTTTTGAACCCGATTGTTAATTTTTATTTTGTCTTTTGTATCAACATTTAGATATTTTACATTTTAAGACAGTTTCTGTGTATGTGCAATTTAACTGATTTTATTTTAATTGTGAACAAAAGTATATTGTATTGTATTGAATTCAAAGAATACAATGAAGGCTGTTCATATTGGTGGTTGTAGGGAAAAGTATTTTATTGCCCATGTCTCTCTACACCTATGAGTGTCAAAGTGCTTTTTTTAAAACATGTTAAAGGTAATTTACAAATTACTCAAATTCAGCCCTCGAAATTGGGACGATAAGTCCTCTGCAAAAAATTGCCGACGTAAATTGCACTCGCCTCGGCACTACGTCGGCAATTTGCATTTTTTAGTGTCTCTCTAACTTATGCCCTAACTACAGCTAAAAGGGATTATCTATCATCGAAACTACATCAAACAACAGCTACAGAACAAAAGCTCACCTGACTAGGCCTAAACGTCGATCAAGTTCTAGACCTACCTATTTAACTATCTAGCAAGGGTTTGCCCTAAGCCAAGAAAGCATCTTTCCCTTCAACGCCACCATTGAGCTTAACATGTGTTTGCTCTCTTCATTAATGACGTAATGTTTATAGTTCGTACCATTCTGAAGCAGGTAAAACAAATTGCTAACAATATTTAATTTCTTTGTATATTGAAGTTTATTTCGTAAAAACGGCAACATTAAAACATATGGTAATATTATATTAATACTAATAGTATAAGTTAACCATTAATTTTACGGCTGCTTTAAAATGAACATATGTCACAGTATAGAGTACCCAGGCCGGAATCTACCAAAAATCTTCCACGCCCTCATCGTTCGCCGCTGCCTGCCACAACAACATGCTTGGCCATTGTGTTTACAGCATGCATGAATACATCAGCTTGACTGTGGTAATTCCTGGTTTGTAAGCACGTCTTACTTGGCGTTATTAAATTAGTTACATTACACGATTAAAATAAATGTTTAATTTTAATTTACACACAATAATAAACTCAAAAATGTTAACATTCTGTGGGCATACAAGCTGAAATTTCTTTAGCCCACTTGCTAGGCCTATAAAAAAGGAGCCTCGGCAACTTGGTGCCGTGGTAAGCTTGCTAATTGTCGGCAATTACCTCGGCATTGCCGAATGCGATGCTAATTTTGAGGGCTGCAAATTAAAGGTGAAGTTACTCTATCAGTAAGATACCTGGATAAAGGCTAAATGTTCGCTGAAAAGGCACACAACCCTTAAAGTATACCACATTCCCCTCAGCATGCCTAATAACAAAACCACACCATGGTCAATGGGTGTGCACATGTAATTTCCCTCATTGCCTCTTGTTGGCACACTGATAGTTGTTTGTTTCAGGGTTCCAAGTTGAAAAAATTCACTTTCTGAAGAACTGGTTAAATGAGCTTAAAAAATCTACAGGCATACTCGCCTAAGTCGAATGTGCCCAAGTCAAAAAAATTGTCAAAGTCGAAATTATTATCATGTCACTTCATCTTCACTATATTTACAATGGTTAATATTTGCTCTAACTCGAATAAATTTAAGTCGCATAAAAACGGAAGTCGAACATATTTTACATGTTAAATTGATCTGTTTTCCATTACAGTAATTGTTAGTCCGTAATTCGAAGTCAAAATTTTGATGTAAAACTTCAATCATTTTAAGCTTGCGCCGCTTTACCAACATCGCTGTGAACGTCAACAAGTGACTCATACATTTGGCAATGCAGAAATTCACATGCTAAGTAAGCCCGACAAGTGACTCGTGTTTACATTGCATAGCGGTACTTTGTGTAGTTTATTTTACATGCGACTCAATTCACATTTCTCACTATTGTTCAGACATGTGGTAACGTCGACAAGCGACTATTGTTTAAGCACTGTTTCAGGTTTTGTTAGTTCTTTTTTAAATACAGTAAATTGAATTGTATTGTAAGATACGTACAGTAATTGTAAAATAATTGTCTTATGGAATTTAGGTATAGGAAATAACCCATCATATAAAACAAATGTGCTACTGTAGTTTTATCTTCATCCCGATCTTTGTTGCATACAAACTATCTGCAGAGGATGGCCTGCTCTCCTCGCGGTGCAGCGAGAAGCAAGCACGTGCATGAGTAGTGGGCGATTTCTGAATGGTTCATTTTGTGGCAGGGTATACACATCTGGTTTACTTACGATTAATGCACGTGTTGAAATATATATATTAAAGACTTTCACCTTAAAACGTGTTTGCTTGATGGCCATGCAAAAATAAGTTATTAATTGTTACGGTAGTTTATCAAATATAAATATGATTAAGCTTTAATTCAAAGTATTGATTGATTCCTCTTTATAATGTATTTAAAATAATGGCATAGAAGCAGTTAACAATATTTAAATATACTGTAATAATAGAAAAATTAATGTAATGTATTGCTACTCTGAAGAATACTGCTTTCAAGGTAAGTTTAGGTAGCCTAGGCTTTTCATTCAAGGCCAAATGGGCGGTCAACATTGTGCGTGTACCTTCAGTGCGTGTTAATTATGTTCGGCTCTCCGTAAGGCCTACCTCTCCAAGTCAAGTTGCTATTGTGATAAATCGAATAAAATTCGACTTTGCTTTAGTCGAATTTAATCTAAGTCGAACTATATTTCAGTGGCACTTTAGATTTGACTTAGGCGAGTTTGACTGTAATCTTATTTTGCAGCGTGTGGTAATATCAATCACCAGAGGGCTTCAGAAAGTCATAGATAATGCAGCATTAAAAATATGCAAATGTCATGTATTTATGGAAGAAGTGTAACTTTCGGGTCGCTCCAAATCTGGAAAACTTCCGCGACTGTATAACCACAAACCATTAAAGATTAGGACAAAGGAGAAACTAATTATTTGAAATGACAATCTACTTACTTCAAGGTCATACAGCACTTTGTGACGTTCTCTCATATGATCACCATGACGAGTTTTACGATCATCTATCTGCTGAGATATGTCATCCAGAGATGACTTCAAACCATCTTGCATCTTCTGGCCCGTCTCCAATTTGATTGATATCTCGTTCATCTCCTCCCTGAAGTAAATTTTTAAAAACCATTACATATGGAGTGGAGCTATGGCTTTGGTGGATGCAGGCGTAATGCCCAGCATGCTTTATTTCTCACAACTAAAAACACTCCACTCAAGTTTCATAAAGATAACTGATTATTAACCCATTAAACCTGCTACATAGACCAAAGATTACTGGATTAATACACAACAAATATAATAGCAAAACATACGCTAATTCGCAAATAACATCCTCTGTAGTAGTGATGACCCGATTCATATATTTGGCAGACTGCTCCATTTCATCCAGCTTGTTATTTATGAGGTCTGTGCGATATTGCATATGATCCAAGTGCTTTGCTTTGTTTAGGTTCTCAGTCTGAAAAAAAAAAAGAATTTTAAATAAGTTAGATTAAGCATATATTATAAGTAAATCACAAAATAAAATTAATAATAATAATAATGATAATAATAATAGTTAAAAAATAATAATGTTTGGCATTTAAATAGTACTTTCAGTAATAGCATGAGAGAGCCTACTATTATAGTAACCTGGTCGTTTGGAAACAGCAACGCCTTCCTTTTCGGGGAGTATTCTTATTCAACAGTAATTGCTGCATCCAACATCTTACCTCCAATTTTTTCTTATTTGGCTTGAGCCTACCAATGGTACTTTTCAGATTTTCATTGACATCCAATGTTTGCTTCTTTGAATTGGCAATGGCTGCTTGCAGTCTCTGGTTGGCCTAGTTTAAGATAAAAATTGAGTTGTTTTGTTTTTTTTAAAGCCACCATTCAACTTTTGCTAGAATGCTAATATTGTATTTTCTAATAACATCACATATCATATTACATTTCTATTCTAGAGTGTGCATCCTCACTGTTTTAAGGTAGATATGTTGTAGCCAAGCACAATTTTATGTACACCTGAAGTTGATATCAACATGACTTCTTCAGGCTATGTGAGCAAGCATTCTTTGTTTTAACATTGTGGACAACGCCCTCTGGTGCCAGCTCTTTTCCTGTTAGGATTCCTAATAACATAACACATATCATATTACATTTTTATTCTAAAGTGTGCATAAAGATAAAAGAAGACAGGATGCTTCGGAGACCATGAAGGGCAATATTGGTGTGTAGCAGGGGTTTAGCCAGAAAAAAAAAATAGGCCGTCCAAAATCGAAGCCATTGGGCATGGCACTGAGCCGATGGGCGGGCCACGCCCATCTTTGGGAATCCCCACACAATATTGGTACAAAAGCAATGTACATTCAATCAATAAATGTTGTTTTATCAAACTTAAATATGATTTTTAACTTTAGTTTAAAGTAACATTTGATAGATTTGAAAATTATCAAGAATTTGCTAAAGGTAGACCAGGCCCAAACCTTACAGCAGGCTCAGAGAGCACCTGGTACACCCAAAAGACAGAGTCGAATAAAGAAAACACATGTGGAGCTATTTACAAAATTGGATGCCGAAACTGCGACTCCATGTACATTTGGGGAAGACTCCAAAAAAGCGTTCACGCAATGCCTCGAACAACGGATGCTAGCTCACATAACCTGGCGAAGTCATGTTGATAACACAGACGCAAGCTTGCAGTAAGTTTACATCAAATTGTGCTTGTTTGTTATTGAATGAACAATTCTACAATCATTATTAGCAAACCAGATGAAAATATTCATATATATATTTTAACGATTAAGTAAATTACTTCTTGAACTCTGGCACAGCTGTTGTGGGTATACTTTGCAAATAATATGATCCCATAGCAGTTGATTGGATTTTATGGCTTCAATAATTCTGTATTTATTTAATTTTGTGGTTATAAATTACATAAAAAATAATCTTGAAATGTGTCGTGTAGGAAACCAATGGCCGAAGGCCTTAGTTCCTATTTAATTTTATGTTAGGCTTAATCTTTTTTTTTATGGAATCTTTTTTTTTATGGACAAGAGTTACTGTCTATTAAAATGAGCTGTGCTGTCCTAAATTAGACTTCACCGCAATACTGCAAATGATTTTGGAACTTAATATTGAAAAATCTTTTTAAAAAATCCACAACATCCATACACTACCTGAACTTTTTCAGAGTGCATCTGACGAAGTTCTTTTACTTCAGCTAAAATTACAGCAACTGCATTTTCTAGCTCTGTAGCCTTCTTGGACACCTTTGCCTTCTTCTTTCTTGCCTCCACACGCTGCTTCTGCAGGTCAGTTGTGTCAGATGCTATTCTGGCTTGAAGGACGGTTCTAGAGTGAGTCTCTTCCTTAAGCTGTTTCCTTAGCGTATCGGAGGTTCCCTGAAAAATAATATGTCTAAAGATATGCAAACAACACATAGCTAAATACAAAAATAAAAGGACCAAACAAGCTTATGTCAAACAACAGTCAAGATATTAAATGGGTTGATTGATTGATTGCATTGATAAATTTACATTGTTTACTTTGAATTTATCAGCAGAGTGGGTCCAGGAATTCATGAGAGATGGAGCCCAGTGAGGGGGTCCAGTACCGTAGAAAAATATTTTTCATTGGGGGGATGATTGGCGTGTTAGCCAGTGTCGTAACAGGCGCGGGGCAGGGGGAAAACTGCCCCTCCCCTGACGGTTTTTACCGGGCCGACCAAGTCGTCGTACCGGGCTGGGTAATAAGAGAAAAGAAAGAGGGGAGAGGGAGGGAAAGAGAAAGTGCCTAAAATTCTCAAATTCTTTGCGCGCATATCTTGTTACGGTAGGACAATTTCCTCTATAAATTGCACATTTTAGATAGTTTTCATCAATTCCGACGAAATTAGAATTAAAAACACAAAAATATTTTGCGTGCTTGGCGCGCATTTTTTAGGGCTTTTTTAGTTTTATCCTTTTTAAGTTATTTAAACACATAATAGTCCCAAACTCAAGAAAGACAAATTTAAGATAGATCATTTTAACTTAAAAGAAGGGCCTCAATGTGTATAGATGGTGAAAGAATGTGTTTGTAATAAATACAACCACGATGAAAATGCTTATATTTAGTTTCAAACACACGTGTGTGGCCTATATTATAAATAAGATAAGCCCTATGTCATATTGTTTTCTATATGGGGAGTGGGGTAGGTGGGGTGGGTATGGTAAATTACTAACCGGGAAATGAGGATTGTATGTTATTATTATTATTATTATCATTATTATTGTTGTTGTTGTTGTTGTTATTATGTTGTGATGATGTTGTTTGTACTGTTCTTTAATTTTATTAAAGAGGGCCCTGAATGTCAGTTAACCTACTGGGCTAAACTAGAAGGGTTACCCTCTTTAAAGATGGTTGAAATAAAAAATTAAAAAAAAATATACCCACTCTGACCCAAGACCCCTGTTACGCGCTTGGTGTTAGCGCTAATGTGTGCCCTTGTGCGGAAGGGGGATGTGCCCCCCCTCTGAAGCTTATTTTTGCAAAATAAATTGATGCAATTTGCTGTTATAGGACTAATCAATAAATTCCTCATCAAGCGATATAACCTTAAACATTCTTGGAATTGATATAACATTACTGATGTCGTACACACCCTTCAGTGTGAAATGTGGCACTCTTTGCAAGCACATCTAACATCTAAGAAGAGCTTAGATTGGTACCAGATAAAATAATTTTGTTATCAACATTAATACATTATGCTAATTTTTATCTTTGTAAGCTCATAAGACAGTGCAAATTATTTCTGTGACAGTCTTTTGAAGTGTGTAATTTTAACCCATACATAGTCAAAATATTGGGGGGGATGATTCAATGGACCATCCCCCCCTTGTCAAATATTGGGGGGATATATCCCCTCCATCCCCCCCCCCCCGAGATCTACGCCTATGAGGGGGTCAGTGGTGGATTTAAAATTGTTTTTTAAAATTAAATAAAGAAAATTATATCCAAATTTTAAGTCTGAGAGTAATAATAATAATAATGGTCGACTTATAGAGCGCATATCATAGAGACCTCTATGCGCTTAACATAAATGAGAATACAAATATAATGATAATTAACTAATCCTACTCCTCAAACTAAGCATGGTTTGGCCGTTGGCTCCGAGGAGTTCATCCACCCTTTGTGCAATTTCCGGCCATCTAGAGGTGCCCTAATCACAAACCATGGTGGGGCTGAGATGGTATAGGTCCTCTATCTGTGAAAGTACCTCCATGGGCCCCCTTTATTTCGAATTCCTGGATCCGCCACTTGGGCTTTTACAAATGAAGGATCCAAACCATATCAGTCTCACCATGGTTAGGGCTATGGCAAAAAACTTTAAGGATATGGCAACTCCAGAGGAACAGAAATGGAAATACCACGCTTAAACTTAAATGTAATTTTCCATTTTCCCCCTCTTTTTCTCAATTACTGATTATTGAAGAGGTAGAGGGTGACCAGGGATGTATATAGGGGGGGGGGGAACCGTGTCAGCCCCAGCCCCTTCTTGGAAAGTAAAAAAAAAAAGGGGAAAAAAAGAAAGAAAAAGAAAAAATGATTGCCTAAATCGCCTCAGAGGATATTTTCGGGGGTCTAGAAAACAAAAATTTCCCCCGGACTCTGTAGGGTAGTGTTATCTCAATCTGACCCACTTTCGGCTCCCTTTCGAAGATCTCTGGATCCGCCCCTGGCGACGGCCAACTGGGCCCCACTTGATCTGCCCCTGATCAGTGTGTTGTAAACTTGACAGAATATAAAAACATGGTTTACCTGAAGGTTGTCTTCAGTCAGCCTAGCCTTGTCCTCCTCTCCTGAGAGTTTATTTTTCATTGCTGTGTGAATCACTTTGATTTTCTCAAACTCTTCATCAACTACCTTCAGTTGAGTGTCAACTTTTTCAAACTCTCGTCTTATCCTCTCAGAATTTTTGGTATTTGCAACTTTCTGTTTGTCACTATAAAAAAAACCCACCAAAATTCAGATGTCTTAGTAGATTATAAGTAAACAACGAAATACGCAGCTAGATAGAGCACACCTTTGTAAAATATTTGTAAAATATGGTGAAAATAAGAACACAAGTTACACAAAGTACAAACAGTTACATGTGATTGACACTCAGCTAACACATTGACATAGTTATCAAATAACTAAACCAGATGGTCTGAAATGACACTCTTATAGATTAAACTGGTACTGGTAATGGTATGGGCATTTATAATGCACCTCTTCCTTGAGGTTATAAAGTGCAGTTCTTTTCCCTGGTCATTAGGTCCACATGCTAAGTGTTGCTGCTGGTAATCAGCGCAGGAGCAGGCAACACCACCAGGTACCCATTTATACTCCTGGATGAAGAGAAGCACTGCAGATAAAGTGTCTTGTTCAAGGACACAAGCGAAATGCTCAGCGAGGGATTGAAACGCCGACCTTGAGGTTGGGAAAACAAACCATTCCCGCTACACCAAACCGCCTCTTCAAATTTTATTGTACTTTTTTTCTCCATTTATTCTTTAATTTTAAAAAATTAAGGGATTCTGGGCATGTTTCCCACTCCTCACACCAACAAGAATCAGACCATGGTATACTAACTAGAAAAATAAATTAAATGAATCAGATGCACCCTTCAAATTGATTCTTCTTATCTATTTCCTGATTCTACTAACCTTCCTCTCAGTTTTTCTCTGATGTCTTCATTCTCCATTAGTAGTTCCTTTGATCTTTGCTGCATATGTCGTAGCTGTTGTAACGTCTCTTTCTCCAACTTCTCATTCCCTTCGCATACCTTTTCAATCTTCTTTTTCTAAATAAATTACACAATTCTTACAACTTCAATATGTTTATTACTAAAAAAAAAAAAATTCTAAAAAAAAAATTATTATTGGCCAAATGTGATCACTCTAGCAAAAATACACTCTTTATTAGATTTTTCTAGTGATCAAAATATTGTTAAAATCAGATAATAAAATGGTGATGATATGATCATTTATATTTTCAGTTCTGACAAAACAATTTTTTAAATACACTAATTTCTATGTTAAAGTAAAAGTAGTGATAATTTTTATGTTAATTCGAAATGAGCAAGTTAATTTTGTTGGTGTTTTTCATGGGGAAATACATCTTTAATCGTCTACTATAAAACTAATACCAACTACTGTACTAGCAATAAACAATTCTATAATCAGCTTTTATTTTATAGTGTTTTTTTTACTGAAAATGACAATCAATCACTGCCTACCGTTTCATCAATTTTGTTAATAATAGTGTAATTATCATCAGATAACTTTCTGTGCTCATACTCTGCATCTACTATTTTCTCCTGTATTTTCTTCACCTTTTTGGTTGTCATTTTTTCTGATGCTTTTGCATTTTGATTTTTTGTTTCTGAAATATAATATTGTGAGCTATCAGCATATATATTAACACAACAAAAACAACGCAAATAACAACTAGTTACTGTATATACTACATGCATATTTGTACACCAGAACATTTTGGCTTTTCCTCATTGAATAACAAGAGGGCCACCATCGTACAGCAGAGAGTTCTAACAATTGCGCTATGGAACTCACCTTTGTTCAAACACAGAAAACTGCAGAGAATCCAAGAAAATTTGCAGGTGTGGGACTTTTAAAAACCATGCCCCTGCAAATTTCTCTTTGTAACTGTCCCAAAATGCATCAGTTTGGGCTGAATTTATATTGGTCTGAAGTGACTGATATTCACAAAACCAAACCTATTTTAAGTACTGCAGATGAAGGATGTTTAGTAAAGAGCTACTAAAGACAGAAATAGACTACATATATTTTCAATAATAGGCAATACATTTATGCATGAAATTTTGGCCGTTAAGCGTGAGACTGCAAGACAGACCCCAAATGCTTGAATATTATGCTTGCTAACTGGAGGGGGGGGGGGTTAAAAAAGTCATGTGCAAAAGCATAGGGCAAAATGTCAGAATTACCAGTAAAGAAAAGAAATATGAACAAAAACAATGACTTTCTGGTAAAGCAAATAGTAAAACAAAAACAATATTTCATTTATATAATTACTGTACAGTCGACCTTCCCATTTACGAACTTCTCATTTACGAACCTTCTATTTTACAAACGTTCAGCCGATGACGTCATCACTAGATTTACTCATCTAATTTTTGATGTTTTTATTTAATTTAAGAAAAATGAATTACAAAGGTCATTAAAAATGCATTATAGTACTGTACTAGTTATACAGTACATTCCATAACATACTACTTTAGGCTTAGAAAAGTCAAACCAATACATGATGTAAAATAATCAAAACTAGCCGAAATTCAGGCAGGCAGTGCATGCTGCTGCTAGGCCTACCTTGTCAAGGCTAAGGGCAAGGCTGGGCAGCCTATACCAGGGGGGGGGGGCCTACTCTACCCTGTCTTATGGTTACCTGCAGTCTAAATGGAATGTAAATCAAATCAGCTAGTCCCGAGTATAAATGTATGGTAACATATAATCTTTTATCCTTTTAATAAATCACTGTTTGGATATTCAATAAGCATCTGTATTATTTGTTTTTCACTGTCAAAAAACAATTAGCAAGCTGCTATATTTTAAGAAGATGACATCGGCAATTACCCATCATTCAATGCTACAGGTACCAAAACCACATGTTTGGAAGTCAGGAAGGTCGAAAAAAATAGGAACAGTTTCTTTTTTTTTTAAATTATACAAAAATACCTTGACTAAATTAAATAAATAATAAGCCCAGTGCTTTTAATACAAATTGATATCAATGTTTGTTTACTAATTTGCTACAAATTACGGAGAGAGGCCTAGCTAAAGTTAGCAGAGCTGCTGCTAGGCCACAAAAACAATGACTTTCTGGTAAAGCAAATAGTAAAACAAAAACAATATTTCATTTATATAATTACTGTACAGTCGACCTTCCCATTTACAAACTTCTCATTTACGAACCTTCTATTTTACAAACGTTCAGCCGATGACGTCATCACTAGATTTACTCATCTAATTTTTGATATTTTTATTTAATTTAACAAAAATGAATTACAAAGGTCATTAAAAATGCATTATAGTACTGTACTAGTTATACAGTACATTCCATAACATACTACTTTAGGCTTAGAAAAGTCAAACCAACACATGATGTAAAATAATCAAAACTAGCCGAAATTCAGGCAGGCAGTGCATGCTGCTGCTAGGCCTACCTTGTCAAGGCTAAGGGCAAGGCTGGGCAGCCTATACCAGGGGGGGGGGCCTACTCTACCCTGTCTTATGGTTACCTGCGGTCTAAATGGAATGTAAATCGAATCAGCTAGTCCCGAGTATAAATGTATGGTAACATATAATCTTTTATCCTTTTAATAAATCACTGTTCGGATATTCAATAAGCATCTGTATTATTTGTTTTTCACGGTCAAAAAATGATTAGCAAGCTGCTCTATTTTAAGAAGATGACATCGGCAATTACCCATCATTCAATGCTACCAAAACCACATGTTTGGAAGTCAGGAAGGTCGAAAAAAATAGGAACAGTTTCTTTTTTTTTTAAATTATACAAAAATACCTTGACTAAATTAAATAAATAATAAGCCCAGTGCTTTTAATACAAATTGATATCAATGTTTGTTTACTAATTTGCTACAAATTACGGAGAGAGGCCTAGCTAAAGTTAGCAGAGCTGCTGCTAGGCCCAGCTAAACCGGTACCACCACTGTATGTTGAACATTCAGCCTATTAGTGACATGGAAGATTAGGTCGGTCTATTCATGGAACGATTTCCTTAGCCTATTATAAATCGATATTTAATATATTAGTTTGTCTTGCATTAACATTTAATTGATTCTTGAACGATTTCTATAAATGTCTATTGAACACTTAAATGCAAAATTAAGCCTAGATGTTGGTAGGCAGGCCTAGTTATAGGCTACAACTTGACGCTTTTAAACTTGAGGGCGCTATTCTTACAAACTTCTTATTTACAAATTTTCTCAATTACGAACTGCTTTCAACCCAAGGTGTACGTAAATCGGAAGGTCGACTGTACCATTTATAATAAATGCAGTAACTAATCTTTTTTCTTAACTTACCCAGCACTATTTTTTCCTGTTTGTTAGCATCAATCTTTACCCTCAAGTCATTGCAGTGATGGGAGTAAGTTAAATGTAAGGCTTTTGCTTCATCCAGCTCCAGACTGTGTGAAGAATGAAATCAATATATATATATAAGCAACAAAAAAATATGGAATTCTGAAAAACAAGTGACGATAATATTTTGTATATTTGGCATAATCGTATTAGTGATGCAATATATAAAAATACCAACCCATCAAAAATATCTTCCTTTTCAAATGTACACTCTGTTTATAATTATAAAAAAAATTAATTACTTTATCTCTCTCAAGGCATCTCGAACTGAATCTAGTTCTTTCTTGATATGAGCGCGTTCCATATTAGCCTTCCCATGGGCCTCCGCTGATTTATCTTGAGTACGTTTCAACTTGGCTTCTGTTTTCTGTAACTCTATAGTAGTCTGCGAGGTAAAATCAAATATCAATTCACACAAATAAGTGAAGATCTTTGTGGTTTATTAGTAAGAATTGACTAATTTAATTATTTATCAAGTATTTAGATTAGGATTGGATTGGAATATGAGAAGAACTATCTATACATCTGGTTTGTACTACAGAAGGTGCTATTTCTTTTATCTATTTAATTTTGAGCAGTAATTTAATTACTTATCAAGTATTCACATTAGTCAGGATGAACATGAGAAGAACTGTCTATAGTAGGGGTTCTCAACTATATCGCAATAGGGGCCAAAATTGTTCAGTGAATAAATTTGAAGGGCCAGAGCAAGATGAGTACAGTATGAGCCAGGTGATTGTTTGGGAGGGGTGTCCCCTTCCCAAATTAGACATTTTTTGAAAATACTTAGTTGCTAGACGCTCATACAGGGCATCTTGATGCAAGCTAGTTTCCCGTGTCGTATGGAACTACATGCAGCAGAGCACCGCCATGCTAACACGCTAGGCTGGCTAGACATGAAACATCAAGCGAGCGACTGTGTGAGACACAGAAAGTTGGCGTGTTATGGTCTCATTTCTTTGCTGTTTACTGCGATAGTTCTTCTGATCTGATTGATTAAATCACTACAATTAGTGGGGATATATATAGGCCTAGTCAGCAAAATTATTAAGGTTAGAAATGTAGGCCCAAGCCTAATGGAAAATACTATTTTCCGCCTGTTGAGAACCGTCTATAGGGTTGTTTTATACCATACAAGGTACTATTTTTTTAATCTATTCTGACTGAGTCAGAGTTTTAAATCATCGGACCAAATAATTCCCACAGGTCTTGGGTTAAGTTGCCGCAAGTCCTACTGTTTCTTTTATTATCCCTCTTTCAATCCTGCTACCTACCCTCACCTTCCTGCTCCCCATTCCCCTTCTTATTTTCTCTACAAAATTAAGCCGATTACCTACCTGTTCTTGAGCATTATCAATCAATGCCATGGCACCTCTCTCAAGCTCCAGCTTTTCTTCAACAAGAGGGCTAAACGAATCAAAAACAAAACAAAAATAATGCCTAATAATCACATATCATTAACCTTTTAGTAGGAGTAGGATTAGTTTGTTTTTAGGTTTAGATTACTGAAAGTATTAATTTCTTGGTTTTTATGTTTATGTTAAGTTCATAGAGGTCTCCATAATATGCGCAAAATTATTATTATTATTTTAGGAAGTTGAACTATGTAGCAAAGACAAGCCAAAGCAGTCACTCATCGCAAAAAAATTGATTTTTAATTATTAATACAGTGTTCAACAGTAAAATGAGAGCTATAAAAATGGTAAAAGAATCATTTAAATCCAACATTCCTTAAGAAGTTACAAGCATTTAAACATACAGCTGTTTCATGAACAATATTCAAGAAATCAGCCTTCAAAGTTCAGAAACCATCACCATATCGTTAAAAATTGTTGTTTTAACATTTAAAATGGGGAAAATAACAGCATAGCATGATATATAGACATATAAAGGTTAGTTTAGTGCAGTAAAATAGATTTCAAAGAATTTGACATTCCACCATGTTTTGGTCAATATCTCTGAAACAGGATTTGCGACGAGTGCCTGGTTTGGCTTGACTTTGTCACATATAATGATAATGAAAATAATAATAAAATTTCCTAGATTTTATGAGAGATATTTTCACCACAATATGACAGGTGACTTTATAGAGGATGGTAACAAAATGTACAGCACTTACCAATGCTTTGTCACAAAGCTTATGTCTTCCTTAAGTCGTGCATTTAGTGTCTGTGAAACTTCCACACGACCTTGGATGCGGTTTTGTTGCCGATTACGGTATGCACAATGCCATTTTAATTCGCTGATATCCAATGAACAGGCTTCATGTTCTGGATGGAAAATATTTGTTCAAATTTTTCAAGTTATCATTGTAATCTGTACTTAATTCTGTATGTAATAATTGCGATAAGATAAAATTAATAATAATATATAAACACTAAAAATGGTAATTAAAACATGAAATGAAAACAATATCTTTATCTTTAATGTTATCTTTAATTTATATGTTTTAATCTTCCTTCAGATATTGTACAGTCTTCATCAAATACATTACAAAATCAGTACAAATGATATTTATCATTTTATTGTTTATCTTGATATAAACTAACCATTTTGAACAGCCTTTGGCAGCTCTTGCATTCTATGATTGGCTAGTTTGTCAATCCGTTCCCGGAGCCAGATAACCCTTTGTTTCTCTTTATAAAATGTCTTTTCAGTATCCATACGGTCAGTCTCAAGTCGGCCTAACAGGGTCACAACTTCATCTATTACTACTTCTGCTCCAATATTTGGCACCTCTTCCTCTTCAATAACTGGTTCAGCATCTTTGGTTTCTGTCAATCAAAATTAAAATATTTTACACCATTAATGATCTCAGTATATATCACATATTTCAAAATGAAAATGTGTTGAAAACAAGCAAAACCAGTCACTCCTTGCAAATCATATTATTGTCGTCACGCTCAATCCTCCATATTATGCCTTCCATTTTACCGATTTTACACGTACATCTATGGCCCAATTTTGATAAAAATACATGTCTCCTTTAGATTTTATGTTCGAAATGTCAATTTTGGCAGTGTACAGTATTTCTTGAATTTGTATTTGTATTTGTTCGAATTTCAAAAAAAAAATGCCAACCCGACAACACAACATTTTCTTTTTTGGCCTTACAATGCTGTTAATAATGCCAATGACAACACCGTGACAGCAAATAAGAAACAAAACAGGGCTTGTACCTTGCATCATAATTGCTCCAATTCCTTGAATTGACAGATCTCTACTAATGGCCTCATTGGGAACCGACACCAGTGAAGAGCTTAGCCCATCAGGAACTGTCCTACTTGATGTTGAAGAAGATGCATCACAGTGATTTGAGCGACTTGCAAATCTTATCCGCCTTGATGCTAAGTAACAGTTAAAATGAACCTAAAATAGGAACTTGTATGGTCCTCATGCATTACATGATCACTAGACCCATAAATGGGCCAACATATTAAGATTTTCATTTGAACTTGACACACTTGGCAGGATTACTCCTATGTAAAAATGTCAGCCATTATTCTATCAGTCATTTTTTTTTTCATTTCATGGTTGTTATGACACTAAACCTGTAATTTGGAACAACCCAATTTGCATTGAATTTCCATACTAAAATTTTGAGACTACTGAAAGTAAAAACTGCACTGCAGTTTTTAAACTATGTGAAAAAAAGTTTTTAGCCTTCACTAACATCAGATAGAGCTCCACATTTACTATAATACTGTACTTATGAATATCTCACTAGTAATATGTATATTTAAGCACATCTAGGCCTAATGATGATTTTAAATGCATTACCTCTGTCATCAGTTGGTTTCCTAGGTGTAACAAGCTCAGGCACCTTGCTACTTGCCCGACTAACGCTAGACTTACGACTGAAAATCTCAAGTTCAACTTCTTTACTCCATTCCTCAAGGCGTTCCTGCAATTTGTGAAGGTTCTCTGCAGCTCTGTTGACACTATTAGAAGCAGGTTTGCGAAAGAACAGTGCCCTCTTTTTAAATATCATTTCATGAAGTCTTGGCCATCCCTCTGGAATCTGAAAATCTTCAAATGACATTTTTAATGTTAAAATGAGTATTAATTGTATCTCAAATAATAAAACTCAAATAAAGGTTGAAAAAAAATACCTTTTGCCTTCTGTACTGGTTGTACAGCATGCTGGTCTCCTTTACCAATTTGTTCACCTTTGGATTCATTTTCAATTGCTTCCATATATTTAGGTTCTATCAGTATAAAAAAAAGAAAATTATTATATTTAGTTTTACTTACCCATACACAAAAATAACAATTACCCAACAATTAAAAAGCATTTTACTAAATTCAAAGAAAACATTAACATGAAAGAAATAACATACCCAAACATACCTAATAAATGTAGTTGTTTATGTTGCCTGTATTAATGGCTTGAAAGACTGCCCAACATTGTATTTTTTAAAGCCTTGTCTACTGTAAATTCACTCAAAAAGTGTTCATTTTAACACAAGATTTAACATTTTAATGGGCGGCGGAAGTGGTCCGGAAACCGCCTGACCAATATTTTGCTAAGATAAATATACCTTTTATAATAAAAAATAATTTTTTTTCTATTTATTTTAGTGACATATTTTGTTAAATTGTTAATATTATTATTAAGTGCACTTATAAATGTGCATATCAAAGAGCAAATTAACTGCTGATGGCAATGGCGGATTCGGGAGGAGGCTGCCACCTCCCCTCCTACATTTTTCAAAATTATAACAAAATGGAGAAAAAATGGGATTAAAATTTAAGTCGGAGAGTACCATTTCCTGCCATCTAAAGGTGCTACAATTAGTTTTTTTTATATTACCTCAGCCCAAACTATGGTAGGGCTGCTCTTGGACCCTTTATCTTTGAAAGTCCCTCCCTGGGTCACCTCTGTTTCAAATTCCTGGATCCACCACCAGATGACACAAAGTTTAGCTATTGGTAAATGTAGTGTAAAAAAATTATGTATTAAATTAAGTCTGAGAGTGCCATTTCCCTCTAGAGGTGCCAAAATCATAATTTGTTCTTACCCCCAACCTTGGTGGGGCTGAGGCCTTGGCTCACTATTTGTGAAAGTCCCTCATTGACGCCCTTCCATATTGAATTTCTGGATTTTTTATTGGATGACACAAAGTTTTGCTAACTGGTAAATGTACAGTGTACGTTAATACAGTACTAGACTAGTTACGGTAGAAAAATTGCAGCCAATGCCAATGACAGTCAAATAGCCTCTTGTCTGTAAAGCCCTTTTCAGATAGACGTTGCCGCAATAATGCAGTAAGCATGCCGGCATAATAGCTGGTCTATACCCTTTCACACAGCGTCTTTGTAACCGCAATATTGTGGTAATCTTACGCTTTTCTGTCTAAAAGGGTCCTATAGAATGGCATAATAGTGGCGGTTTAAATACCATCCCGCAATTGTTTTCAACTTTAACCTTACTTGTTTATGCATAAATGCACATGCCAGCTTGATTGCCGCAATATCGAGTAAACCCTTTCAAACAGAGCAAGCCAGTAACCGTTATCGTAACTTTGCGGCAGCGGCAATATAACTAGGGTGCAAAGTGGCCTAAGGTAAGCCGGCATATTGGCATATTGACCCTTTCAGCAAAAAACCCACGCCGGCACGCTCCCCGCAATATTGCGGTTTTGCAGTTCTGTCAGAAAGGTGCTTAAGTCTCATATCCCATGTGCGATAATATTTTATTTCTAGTTCTAAATGCTTCATATCCTTTTGGCCAGCTTTTTTTTTGTAAAATTTGTATGCATCATATATTTTTTTAAAAATAAAATCCTTCAAGAAGCACCACTCTTGAATAGGCGCAGCTCTAGAATACTGTAAGCGCCGCACCAAATATATATTTTTACTAAGTGCTACTTATTATTCTATTTTGAATGAAACACTTTGAGAAAAGGGATTTTAAATACAATGTATAATGTTCAAAAGAGCACACTGAAGACACGTGCATATCTTTATAATATCTTTATTTATGATGATGTAGGGCCTATAATAGGCCTACCGAACTATGGGAACATGTGAGATAAGTAACATGGGAATAAGCATGGGAAGCGCCACGCCAATATTTTATTAATAAGTCTTAAATAAGCGCTGCACTGAAGCCTCTAAAAATGTTATAAGCATGTGGTGCACATTTAAGGATTTACAGAAAGTAGTATGAAGTTCTTACAATTGGTAAGAAAGTAATAATTTTATATACTAAATAAACTAAATTTATTTTTTTTTTAAATGACCAAAGCAAATCAAACTCAAGTTTTTTCAACACAGGCAGTATCTTTAGTAAGAAAAATTTATTGTTTAAAAAAAACTTTGTGTATCAATAATATTTACATACTTTGGTTACTGGTTGATACGGCTCCATTATTAAATGGTGGCTCTGATGATACAGTGATGCTGATGACATCAGGTGACTGGATTCCTAAGTGAGATACTCCATCTGATTCTGTGATAAACACCTCTGTATCCCCAGGCTCTAACAACTCTGTGTTCCCACCGGCTGATACAAGGGTCTTTAGAGTAGAATTGGAAGAGTTAGGCTGATCCATAGGCTAACAGAGTTCCTGCAAGTATTGTGTAAATTTCTTCTTTATATCTTTGTGTTGTATGAATGCATAAATGTAAAAAAAAAACATAGGCCTACCTGTATGGCTAGTGAATAATGAAATTAAGCTTACTTTTCAAAGGATTTATCATCACCAATACCAAGAAGACACAAACTTTAAAAAAATCATATATGTCCAATTTTTTTTTCTTTGAAATTTTGATTATTACATTGACTTATACCTTTTCACATTATTATTAAGAGTGCAACTACATTTTTTTTTAGGGTCATCCATTATTTTAATCATTTTCACAAGAGTACAAAACATGCTCTTTTTGCTGACACCCCAATCCCCACCACAGTGGAAGAGTACTGTACATGGTAAAATGATTTTCTTTCCCAGTGTGTGTTTAGCAGGGTATGTATAGGCCTAAATACACACACACATATATACCAAGTTGGGGGCGCTACATATTATGGCACCATTCGTGTTATAATTTTAGATTATTATTGTTAGGCCTAAAGTATAATTAAGAAGTTATAATTGGTGATCCGCTAACACTAGCGGATCACCTATTGTTATTGTCAGGATCATCATCATCATCTTCATCTTCTTTTTTTTATTCTTCTTTCTTTCTCCCCTTTTCTGTTCGCACGATATCTC
>NW_022752295.1:42418-44329 GCF_011630105.1 Anneissia japonica
GCCTAAAGTATAATTAAGAAGTTATAATTTTAGATTATTATTGTTAGGCCTATGTATAGTTAAGAAGTTATAATTTTAGATTATTATTGTTAGGCCTATGTATATGTATGGAAAATGAATATGTAATGTAGCAACAACAAATATATATATATATATAAAATATATATATATATGTAATGTATATATATATATAAAATAAATATATAATGTATATATATGTATATATATATGTATGTATGTATATGTATGCATAAAGCATATATATATATATAATAAATAATATAATAAAGAATATATATATTATATATACATAAAATAAGTAAATATATAATAAAGAAATAAAGAATAGGCCCAAAGACAAAAGAAAAGAAAAAGAACAAATTAAAACCAGAGAAAATTAATGAAAATAAAATGTAAAATTATGAGAAAAGAGAAAAAAAAGAACACTAATAAAGAATAGGCCTAAAGGAAAACAAAACGAAGCAGAGAAAATTAAAACTAATTGAAAATTATGAGAAAAGATAAAAAAAGGAAATATACAGTAAGAAAAGAAAACTTGCCTTAAAGCCCCATTCCCGGCAAAATTTCAGTTTTTAAGAAAAAAATAATTTTTGTATAATGTTATAAAGATTTATAAATATAATACGGAATTGCTAGTTTAACTGAATTTAGAATTAAGAATGAAAAAATGTAAAATAAGACTGAAATTTGATTTTTTGTGTTCCACACAAAAAATAAATGCGGATGAATTTTTCATGTTTGATTTTGCGATAGGTTGTGAGAAGAAATATTGTAGGTGCCGAAAACATTGCCTATCAAACGCTGCTAGGCTAGGCCTAGCCTTACCTTGATTTAGGTTCTGTTATCACACATAAAAACAGCCAACATGATATTTTCCGTTGCTAGTATTGACACTTGTTAAATATAATATTTCATAGGAATTATTTCAAATTTTTTTAAAAACTGATTCTGACTGAGATTTTGACACTTAAACAAACATATCTCAGCCTAACCGAACGACCGCATTGTGCAAGATACGAAGTACAAAAACTAATTTCATTAGAGAGGGCGCACTTTATTAACTGTATAAAGTATACATAAAAGCAAGAGTATTCCAATGGATGCAATCTACAACCTCTGAATTTGCCTAGTAACGATGAATTCGTCGAGAAAATGGTAATATTTTATGAGAAATAGTCTGTATTTCTCATTTTTTTAATTCTTTTGCGTAAAACTACAATTCATGCCAATATTTTTCCATGTATTATAATAATTGGAGTAATGCAGACCGCACAAGATCGTACAGATACAAATATATTTTGGGTACGGGTTGGCCAAAATGTCAAATGATGTGGGTACGAATTAATCAAACGTGGGTACGGATTGACCTAAATTTGGGTACGGTTTGACTAAAGTGGATAGGGTTGGTATAGGTACGGGTTTGTTTGGGTACGGATTGACCGACACCCCCAATTAAATTAGGTTAGGGCTCGAAATTCATGCTAGCAAACCAGGGACGTAGCCAGGATTTTGAAAGGGGGGGGAGCCGTTATGCGAATTACATAGGACCCCGGCGGGGTCAAGGGGATGAATCCCCCTGTGAAGTACAGTAGCGCACTCTGAACGTTCTTAGGACTGTTTGAGAGGATAAAGTGAAAATTGCAATAGACGCATTATAAATAAGCAAAAAAATAATTATATAATAAATCAACAGTGGCAGATCCAGGAATTCGAATGAGAGGTGAACCAGGGAGGGACTTTCACAGACCGAGGAACCACCCACCTCAGCCCCACCATGGTTGGGGCTGAGGTAAGAAAATTTATGATTAGGGCATCTCTAGATGGCCGGAAATACACTCTCGCACTTCAATTTGAATATATTTTCCTTAAAAAAATGAAGGGGGGGGGGGG
>NW_022752295.1:44385-45952 GCF_011630105.1 Anneissia japonica
TGTACATGAAAAACCAGATCACATCCTAAAAACAAACAGCAGTCACTAAGACATACATCAGGAGCCGACTCGATGGAGTTTAATGTCATACCCAGGAAAGGGCACAGATCTGTTTTGAAAGGTGGAGGGGGAGGGCATTTTGTAAGTCGAAACCCACCCCAGCCCCACAATGGTTGGAGCTGAGGTAAGAAAATTTGAGGTAATAGTACCTCTAGAAGGCCAGAAATGACACTTTTAGTAAAATTCATCATCATCACATCACCATTAGTCAAAATGATGCGCCAAAAGAAATGCTCATGATCTTTTATCAGGGATTTTACAACCATAGAGATCTTATTAATGTGTGTGTATACACCATAGAAAACAAAGCTTAAAAACATTGTCTTTGGGTATCTACTTTACATAGGCCTACTTCCAAAACGTGATTTCACAACCACCTCAGGTCCACCATGGCTGGGGCTGAGGTGAGAAAATTTGAGGAAATAGTACCTCTCGAAATGGCCCGGAAATGACACTTTTATATAGTAAAAATCATCACATTACCATTATAGTCAAAATGAAACGCCAACAAATTTCTCATGATCTTTTATCAGGGATCTACTTAATATCCAGGACAACTTAGGCTTACTAAGGACAACTTATAGCTTACTAAGCTTTAACTATATATACTATATTATGATCAACAAATCACAACTTTTTTTCGCATTTAGCACAATTTTCTTCACTTTTTATTTGTTATTATTATTAATATCAATTATTACTATCGTCATCATCATCATTGTTATTATTATTATTATTATTATTACTATTAGTAGTAGTATTATTAAACAAACATTTAAAGAAACTTGCAAAAGGATAAAAACAAAATTGGACTGAAGAGTATCGCATTTCTATCTTAAAAGACCTGGTCTGAGATTTATGGATTTAAGATTTTTTTAAATCACGCTTACGCTTATGTGTTCTATGGTCTGGCTAGGCCTGGCCCTAGTAGACCTCCTAACCTAGGCCTAGCCTAGGCTAGTCCTACTACTGCACCAGTGGCCGCCTACAAAACGTCTAGCCCCAGCTTTATAGCCCCATTCCCGGCAAAATTTCACTAAAAACTGACTTTTTTAGAAAATATTCATTTGCATTACTCCAATTATTACAAATCATGGAAAAATATTGGCATGAATTTTAGTTTACGCAAAAGAATAAAAAAAATGAGAAATACAGACTATTTCTCATAAAATATTACCATTTTCTCGACGAATTCATCGTTACTAGGCAAATTCAGAGGTTGTAGATCGCATCCACTGGAATACTCTCACTTTTATGTATACTTTTATACAGTCAATAAAGTGCGCCCTCTCTAATGAGATTATTTTTTGTACTTCGTATCTCGCACAATGCGGTCGTTCGATCATGGAGGTATTATTGAGAAGGAGATCACTCGGCAACAGATCCCTTTGATGCGACAAACCTATGTGTTCCCCGCTTTTGGATCGCGCGCGGGCGTATTACCCTATAATTCGTTAGCAACAACTTGGCAACGACATGCATTTATACGCTTCCAGCAGAGCAGTTG
>NW_022752295.1:46027-64745 GCF_011630105.1 Anneissia japonica
GTCTAAAGATAGACTGGTTCGACTATAAAGCTAAGTCAGTGTAAAACTGAAAAATACTCAGATTTTGGATTCATTTTTCGAATAGTTAAACCCTCGTTAACCCTAAAATGACTTAGTTTATTATAATCCTTAATCATTTATTAATTAATATCTGTTAAAATTAGAATGGGCGAATTTAGGCCAATTTATGAAAATTGAAGTTGAAATATACTATACTTTTAAAAATGTTGTGTTTTTTTTAAAGTTCTAATATTCAATTAATAGCTAAATACCTGTCTCTTATACACATCTAGATGTGTATAAGAGACAGGATGAATGTATCAGCTTCAAAATAAAAAAGATTGCGCAGCCATAGTGATTGACAGTATGTAGTGCGCATTGAGAAAAGAAGGTGCTCTCCATTTCGTCATGTTCAATTTTTTGGTCAACTATGCCTGTTGAAATTTTGATGGCGGGGAACACATGGGGCTTCAAAGGCATCGCGCAAACGTTCTTTACGCGCTGCGGCAACTTTGATCTTGGTTCATCTGCATAGCGCTGCGTGCGCGTAGCTTTGCCGAGTGATCTCCTTCTCAATAATACCTCCATGGTTCGATTAAGGCTGAGATATGTTTGTTTAAGTGTCAAAATCTCAGTCAGAATCATTTTTTTAACAAATTTGAAATAATTCCTATGAAATATTATATTTCGATACTAGCAATGGAAAATATCATGTCGGCTGTTTTTATGTGTGATAACAGAACCTAAATCGAGGTAAGGCTAGGCCTAGCCTAGCAGCGCTGGATAGGCTAATGTTTTCGGCGCCTACGATATTTCTTCTCACGACCTATCGCAAAATAAAAATGAAAAATTCATCCACATTTGTTTTTTGTGTGGAACACAAAAAATCAAATTTCAGTCTTATTTTACATTTTTTTCATTCTTAGGAATGTCTAAATTCAGTTAAACTAGCAATTCCGTATTATATTTATAAATCTTTATAACATTATACAAAAATTAGATTTTTCTTAAAAACAGAAATTTTGCCGGGAATGGGGCTTTAAAAGACCAACCAAGGCCTAGGCCTAGAGTATCAAAATAAATATTGTACAAACAAATCTTTTATGTAAATTGAGTTTCTGTTATGGCCTTTTTCTATCAAAGATTTGGCTTGCTACCAATGCAGTTTTTAAATCTCTAGGCCTAGCCCCTAGCTAAGCCAAGCTAGCTAGGCCTAGGCTAGTCTGGCAAAAAAAAAAAAAAAAGGCCTAGGCCTAGGGCCTAGGCTAGACCTGGCCTAGGCCTAGAAGTAGGGTGCGTGGGCTAGGCCTAGGCTAGGCCTAAATATCCTTAATCTAATGTAAAGTGTAACATCAAATATAAATAAACAATGCTCACCAAAATAAATAACTACATCATAAGACAACAAAATCAAGCCTATGAGTGAAAGCCTTAGTATTTATAAAAGAGCCACAAACAATCTAAATTTGGGCCATCCACCATGTTTGTGTATCCAAGCAGCAAAAAGATACTACTCGAAACGGTAGTGGCTATCGGCACTGCCGCAGTGCCGATTTGGTACTGCCGCAGTGCCAAAAAAAGCTGCTGTTTTCTATCGGCACTGCCGCAGTGCCAAAAAGCTGCCGTTTTCTATCGGCACTGCCGCAGTGCCAAAAAGTTGCCGTTTTCTATCGGTACTGTCACAGTGCGAAAAGCTGCTGTTAATTAATCGAATCGATATTTTTATCGATAGATGACCTTGGTGTAATTCATAATTTATAATTTTATTTCACTCAAAACTAATGAGACTGTTTAGGCAAAAACGTGTCCCTGTACAAGATGCCTACCAGAGAAACAATGATAATGTTAATGGCAAATACATAATAATAATAATAATAATAATAATAATAATAATAATAATAATAATAATAATAATAATAATAATAATAAATAAATAAATAATAATAAAAAGTTAATGATAATAATAATAATGAATAAAGATCAAAATATATCATTGAAGTGAATTCAGTTATTTATTAAAACAAGATTTGGAGGGCTGGACTGTCATGAAGGTGTTGTATTAATGATGTTGTAAATATTTGCCTTTACTATATCAATAATTGATTAGGTCTAACTTAGCCTATATTATTGTTAACATTATATGAGAGGGCATTTATCAAGGGGTGAGGAAAGATTTTCCAAAGATGGATATTTTCCCCTTGTCCCCCAGTGTTTTTAATTCTAATTTCGTCAGAATTGATCCCAAATTCCTAAAATGTGCAATTTTTAGAGGACATTGGCCTACCCTGACAAAAAATGTGTGTTTTTTTTTTGTCTGGAGAAAAAAAAATTGATTTCCTCCTTACATGTATGTGGTTGCCAGTGTGACCACTGCTTAGGTAGTTACCCAAGATCTTGGGTATTTTGACTTGGTCTAGGGTTCTTGGGTATTCCGTTCAAATCCTTGGGTATTTTATTTTTACTAAGAAAATTAAATAGTTTTGTCATAGAGGAATAATTAAGAAGTAACAAAGTATGTCACTCCTTTCAAGTAAGCAAAACTCAACGAAGTGCACATAAAATTGTTAATTGACTGTTAATTTCTATAAACATGGGTTCAGAATTGTTTATTTGTGATTTGCGTTGCCATTGATCTTACCTAATTAATGCATTACATAATAAAACTTGATCACTGATCTACTGATAACACTGGCCGAATAACACTGGCCGACTGAGGGCGTATTTTCTATCTGTATTATTACCTCATGAATATTAATTTTAATAATTAACACAAACAATTACAATAAAAAATGGTTTATAAATTGAACTGAAAGGGAAACTATACATGCGAAAAACACGGTTTTTTTTCAAATTTTAATGCATTTTCAGGAAGCTTTTGCTGAATCTTGGGTAATCCAAAGATACTAGAAATACAAGAAAGAGTTTTCCACACAAAAAAAGTGTTCCACCGTGTTCCACCGAAATGCATGGTGGGAATACGAAAAATGGGACGCCCCCTACAGCTGGATCTAAAAAAACTTGTGCCCAACTTTCGTTACCAAGTCGTCGCGTATTTTATTATCAATTCTCAACAAAGATACTAGATATAAAAATAAACTGGAATAGACACCCAGACAGTGACATCGGTGATTACATAACCTCCTTGGTGGCGGTAGAAATCGTTGCTATTATCCAAATAATACACAAAACAATTAAAGCATAATCATGAATCAGTAAAGAATAAAACAACAATACAGCGTAGAATCGCATGGCCTGACGCACTCTTAGTGAAAAAGTTTTCCTCCATTAGTGAAAAGGAAGGCGCCTTTTGCGTCTGGATATACTTAGCAACGGAAGGGCGCCCTGTACGTTGGGCACGAAGAATAGCAAAGATCTTATAAACACGAGATAGCGTTCTCCGCGATTTACGCGTGAAAATTCTGTAATAAGGCATGAATGGCGCCCTCTTGCTAAATTGGAAACTTTTGACCCCTGACCGCTCGACTTTACCATTAGGGTATCAATCCTGTGAACAGCAGAACAGGAAGCGATTTTTTTTTCCGTACGAAACATTTGCATGAAACTTCACTCGGGCCATCTCGGATTGACTCGAGTGAGTACGATACGAGGAACAAGAGCAGACACTTCGCAATGTCGTGACGCTCGAGTTTTACTATTATTGCTCTTTCTATGTTTACCTACGGTAGGCCTATGAAATCTCACGGACTTATGGGATGTAAGATGTGTATAAGAGACAGAGTTACGACCAGGAATATCTAATATATATATATATATATATAATATTAAATATTTACTCACAAATTAATTATTATTATTATTATTATTGCTGTGCGAATATACTCATTTGAGGTTTATGCACATTATAGGACGATTATTATTATTATTAGTAGTAGTAGTAGTAGTAGTAGTAGTGTATAGTATTATCATTGTATTTTTTTATTATTATTATTATTATTATTATTATTATTTATTTTATTTTGTCTGGTACTGTTGGCCTTATTTCAGAATTCCTAAATTCATGTAGAGTATATTGTATAAGTAATCTCTGCTAATTAGCATGCATCAGCTCTGTATAGCTACGGTATATAAACCATTTGTTATTTTATAAAGTATTGGCCTAGCCCTTATTGTTTATGCTAATAAAGTGTTTAAAGAAGGTTTTTTGCAGGGACGACCGAGATATTCGTTTAGTAATAAACGTATTAATGTCACTAATTTTAACCTTTGTTATTTTTTCTAAAATAATGTGTTGTGCTCTTATTTATCTACCATTTATATCCATTACTAACATGGAAACACAAAAAGTGGTACTACTGCCATTTATTTATTTATTTTCATAGAAAACATCTCAAAATACCATCTTTAAAAACATTATTCATAAGAAGTTAACTAGATTTGTCTCTGGGCTAAAACATAACATAACTACAGGATCAATACAAATTTTAAAAAAACTAAAATTAAAATAGTAAGAGTCAAAACACATAAGTATAAAAAATACAAAGCAGATACAGTAATAAATACAGTTATTGTAGAATAATAGGCCTATACATACAATAGGCATACACGCAGGATGAAATGTAACGTACTGTACGTAGTGAATGTTGTAGAGGTCAAGGTTGAACGTGTTTCTGGAGACGTGAATGCGTTACAGAACCTCAATGTCACCGCATTACCTTCCGAAGCACGGCGGAAAAACCTGTAAAAAAAAAATCATTTTTACCATATTTTGGATAATTACTGTACTAAAAGTTGGTTTCTATTGATTATTAAGTAGTTTTCTACTC
Source organism: Anneissia japonica (assembly GCF_011630105.1). Lineage (NCBI taxonomy): Eukaryota > Metazoa > Echinodermata > Crinoidea > Comatulida > Comatulidae > Anneissia > Anneissia japonica. The sequence continues at coordinate 50,812 of NW_022752295.1, forward strand.
TCGTGTGGTAATATTTTTATCATTTTTGCACCCGTGTGGTCGCGAGTGGTTCCGTGTGGTATTTAGTACAGTAGGACCGCTAGTCTAGTAGAATTCGATCCAACTCGGCCACAAAAAGTTTGGCTACAGTCAACTCGGCCACAAGTTAACTCAGCCACAAGTAATTTACTGGTACTACACTTAGGAGTAACTTATCAAGTATAAAATACTAATTCTTTAATTATATACTATACTTAGTGTTATTATTATTGCTGTTATTATCGTTGTCATTGTTATTATTACTGTTGTTTTTATTATCGTTAGTTTTATTATTAATTATTAGTCTTAGCATTTACATTATGTATTGTTTAAATTTTTGCTGATATTATTGTTGCCATATAAATAATAAATAATTCTTGATAATCTATTTTTTAAATTTATATTATTATTATTATTATTATTATTATTATTATTATTATATATGGTCTTAGTATTATTATTTTAATAGTAATTTTAAAAATATTGTTATTGGTGTTTTATTGGTGTTTTTCTCATATTATTATTATTATAAATGTTGTTGTTGTTGTCACCTTTATTATCAATATTATTACCCTACTATTACTAAGTAGGCCTAGTATTAGAAGTATCACCATTATTATTATTACTATTTAGTATTACTATTATTATAAAAATAATCTTTAATTTATTATTGCTGGTATTATTGCTATTATCACCTTCAATATCGTTAATATCACTAATTAGTATTATCAAAATTGATATTTAAATATCGTTATTAATACCATATTAGTATTATTAGTATTGTTAAAAATAAATATTACTATTGATATTGTTGTTGTTATCACCTTTATTATCGTTATTATGACTAATTAGTATTAATAAAATAAATATTTAAAAAGAAAGTGTCACCTGTGATTCATGTCATTGGATGCATTCTTGTCACTGACGGGTTTCAAGCATAGCCCCCAATGGTCGAACAAGTATGAAGTACTGAAGCGAAATGTCTGTCACTTAACAATACCAATTGTTCCTACTGTGGATAGTTGATAGTAGATGCTATGTGCAGCACCTAATTTTAACGTAGGCCTAATTCTTGGGCGTGGTTCTAAAGAAAATAGTATCGAAATGCACGTCATCTTGCATTCATTTGAATTTAGTCGAATTCAAAATAAATTTTTAACATTTAAAAAATCATAATGTGGTTTTTCTATTTCAATTTTTTATGATTAGGTTTACAGTGTACTCATGTTTTATGTCAGTGTATTAATGTGAAAAAAATTAAACATTAATATATATGTTTTTCTTAATTATTAAGATTGCTTAAATTGTTAATGTTACATTATTGTCAGATTTTATTCCATTCTGTAAGTGGCAGGTTTTCTCTGTTGAATAAGAGTACAGTGTGAAGAAATGAATACCGTACAACGATCTCACAACGATAATCAGAATTTTACTAAAATATACTGTGTACTGGTACTTCATTTCAATCATATTAAAGAAAAAGGATGCAAAAACTGAGTAATATTTACATTTCATTTTAATTATAAATAACTTGTGGCTGAGTTGACTGTAGCCAAACTTTTTGTGGCCGAGTTGATTTGTGGCCGAGTTGACTTGTGGCCGAATTGACTTGTGGCTGAGTTGACCTGCTTCCGCTAGTAGAGGGCCCGGCCTAGCCCAGCACTGAAGCAGTTATCCACAATGCCTATTAAAATAAATATTGTACAAACAAATCTTTTATGTAAAATTTCGTGTCTGTTATAATCTTGATTTGAGTGTGCCGTATCCGGGTCCAGGGCAATGTCTGGGGAAATGTCCCGATCAGCTGCTGGTGATATGGCATAATATTACCGAGGTTCATCAGCACCCAATGTCCTGCAGCTCGTATACAGGCCTATGGATATAGTGCATGTGACCTACATTATAATATTTAAGCCCTACCTCTAAAAATGTGCATTAACAAACAGTACTCACCCTCGGCGTAGACGTTGGGTGTTGATGAACCTCGGTATTATGCCTATCACCAGCAGTTATTCCCAGTGGTGAATCCAACTTCCAGCTTCCTATCCTGGTAACAGTTATAAGTCCTTGATTTAATAATCTGCTGTATCCCTTGCTGTGCCATTTTCGATAGGTGATAGTCTGCTACCTGTAGACCACACACAATAGGCCCTAATTGTAACTTAACTGCACTGGTGAATATTTATTACTTTGTAATTTGCAAACAAATTATTTATAAACCATGGCTTCCTACGATATCATTATTTATATATAATGGCTCTCGACCACGACGGTTATTTATATATAATTGGCAGTAAGAAACCATTATTTAGATATAATGACCTTGACATGATAACACATGTGCATTATATACATATGAGTTTGAAGTCCAAGCATTATATACATATAATGGTTTTGTGATAGCTATTATTTATATATAATAAAATCAGTGAATTTAATATATAAATAATTGTAAGTTACATTTCATTGATTTTATACATAATGATTTGTTAACTTTTCATTAATTATATATAATGGAATCAGTGAACTTATACATAAATAATTGTAAGTTACTTTTCATTATTTACATATGATGTAATGATACATGTTACCCTTTCCTTATTTATATATAATGAAACCAGTAACCTTATTATATATAAATAATGTTTGGTTACCCTTTTATTATTTATATATAATGAAATCAGTATACTAATTATATGTAAATAATGAAAATGTTAACGCAATGATTTGCATATAATCTTTTAGATGTAAAAGCATTATATATAAATAATGGGTGATCTAATTATATGTTACGTAATGAATTATATATAAATAATTGTGTTAAATAATAAATTTACACTTGGCACCTCATACGATTTACTGTTTATGAATACTACAGTGTAGAACAATGAGTAAGAAGAAAAGTTTGTTACAAAGACTTGCTGAAGGGATCGTAATTGGAGATGGTAGTTACATATTTACACTCGAGAGAAGAGGATATGTGTTAGCGGGCGCCTGGACTCCTGAAGTTGTTCTTGAGAATCCTGACGCTGGTGAGTTTTTTTGAGAGGGTGAGAAATGGTGTGGTTTGGGGATGTAGGAAAAATGGCCCCGGTAAAAACGGCCCCGGCAAAAATGGCCCCGGTCAAAATGGCCCAAAATGACAAGTAGGTAAAAATGGCCCCAATAAAAAAATTCATTAATAGAAATGACTTTTTTTTTTAAATCTTCAAATATTTAAATACTATAAAATAGCAAGTATTGGATCAATAAATAAAAAATGGCCCCAATTATAAAATTCAATAAAAAAGAAATTTTTAAATGCTGTAAAATACTCTTTAGCAAAAATTGAATTAATAAATCAACAGAAACCATATGCATATTTGAAAAATAAAACAACTTAGTTTCTAGCTGATTGATTAATAGATATTTTTTGTATGGGCGACTGTTATTTATTATTATTCTCTTTTAAAAAAAATAATAATTTGATGTTCATATCAACCCATTTTTGCGGGGTTTAGCAATACCCCGATAAAATTTCTAGAAAATTGTGATTCCACTTCTGTGAAATTGGCCACAAATAAATTATTTTAGTATTAATAAATGCACGATTTATGTTGATTTATTGATTAAATTGTTGCTATTTTTTAACATTTAAATGAAAAAAAAAAAAAAATAAGTGTTATTCATGGCTTTTTTTTATCTTTGTGTATGTAATTACTGCAAAAAGTAAAATATAAATGTCTATTTATTTGATGTTAGATTTTTTTTTTTTAAACTAAATTATTTCAGGTTAAAAAAAATGCATATAATGATTTTTTTTTTAAATCGGTTTTAATACAGAATTTTATTATTGTTGTCCATTTTTACCTACCTGTCATTTGGGGACATTATAACCGGGGCCATTTTTACCGTACACCGTGGCTTGGCATTCCTGCCCGAAAGCCAAGTAAGGCCTGGGCCTATCCCCAAGCCTTCTTTATGGCAGTGAAGGCAGCAGGCCTCCCGCACGGTGCTGGCTGAGCAGGAGAGGCGGCGCGTGTGCAATGGTTAAGGTAATCCTTGATTCTGTGGGTCAATCTGTAATACGTATTTTTATTTATTCAATTCAATAAGAAACTGAACTGTCATAACCTGTTAGTGTGGAGTTCAGCGGCATAGCTAGGTGAAAACGGGCCCCAGTGCAAGATTAATTGCCGGGCCCTTTGATGAAGCATTGCTGTATGTAGTAGGCCTGAATGGCTAGTGGTTGGAGGGGGAGGGGGTGGGGCTGAGATCGTTAATTTCCTCTGGGGATAGGGAACCCCTGAGTGGCGTATTTAAGTGGAAGCCAGCCTCCTCCACCCCAAAATTTATCAAAATTATAAAAACAATGGTGAAAAGGGAAGATTTTAACCAAATCTTGGTCAGAGAAAAAAGTGCCATTTCCGGCCATATCTAGTAATCAATAATTACTCCTGTAATTGAGGAGCACACTGGCCATTTTTTTTTCAAGAATATTAAATTATTTATAATTATTATCTATAGGCCTATTGATGAATGGATCTCTACAGCCCTACCCCAGTGCTTTGCACTGGCTGCATAGCTTAAAAGCTATGCCACTGTTGGTATTACACAAAACTCGACAATAAGGAAATGCTTGTATTTAGAATAAATCTATACAGCAGTTACTATTTTTATTCATATCTGGCCTCTGCCTTCTTCGTAATTTTTAACCTTAATTTTTCACCAGTTCGTCAACTACATAAAGAGTACTTGTGGGCTGGTGCCGATGTGCTACAAACATCAACTTTCTTTGCTCAGGATGGTACCCTTCAAAGCAAGTTTAGGGGTGTTGACATAGCATACACTGTAAGTTGAAATTATTATTATTAAACTTATGTTATATGCATTTATTACACCAGGAAGATGATGTAATCGGGGATGTAATAAATCTCCCTGACTACACACTCTAATTCCTTGAATCTCATCCCCTGGACTGCGGTCCAAAAACGAATTGCCTGCTTCAAAATTTGGACCGCAAGTTAGATCTAAAAAAATTATTAAAGTACTGTGTGAATTGTCAGATTTTGATGCGATTGGTACCTAAGGTACTATGCATCTATTGTCAATTTACTTTGAGCACAAAAACAAGTACTGTAATCAATCAAAACCTGCTTATCTACTGTATGAACCTCATGATCCCTGGCTAAAAATATAGTTATTTTTGTAGCAGAATAAATAAGTGTACAATATTTAATTTGTATTTCATTGTAGTTTGAAGATAATTCTATGATAATGTATACATTTTGTTCATTCAATAAGTATTATTTTTCTTTTAAAATAAACACCTTTGCATTATAATGATAGGCAATTTTCCAACACTTTCATATATTCAAGAAGTTCTCCTCGGGGAGAAAAAGCACAATTTGTTGGGGAGAAAATAAATTGAAATCTCTAAATTTTCGGGGGCTTCGCCCCCCTGGACCACTTTCGAAACCTTTTAATCGAACCTGGACCACGGTCACTTTGCTTTCGTCGGCGCCACCCCTGCATTGATCCCCAGCTCCCTTGGTATGGCATGTCACCACTGAACATACGCTGAAAAATATCATCTAAGTTCATTAGTGGACTGTTCGCAGTTTAAGACACCACAAAGTCAAATTTATTATTTACTTATAGTGCAAAGAATTGAACGATGCTGCATGTAGCCTAGTGCATGAAGTGGCCGGTGAACAAACTCTCATCTGTGGTAGTATTTGTGAGACTGTGATTTATAAAGACATCAATTCAAAAGAAGCTGTACAGAAGGAATTCAGAAAACAATGTCAAGTATTTAAAGAAAACAACGTTGATTTCTTATTGGCTGAGGTATTAGGAGTCAAATGCAATGTACTAAAGTAGGCATGTTGATGCCAAATCATTACCTCTCTTGTTTTAATACTATAATGTATTTAAAGTTGCATATGGAAGTTTAATTATTTGTATATTTATGTATTTATAATGTACTATCAGTCAAAAATTATTATTTTATTCTATTTTTTTATATGTTTAATTTTAAGTTAATAACTTACTTAAAATTAAGCAATTGAAATTTGGAATTAACATTTTCAATTGTTTGCAATTCAAAATGATAATATATCTTTAAGTCATGGAAGTAACATACAAATGATGATAATGAAGTTTAATCTATATACATTTATTTACATAATTCAATATTTCTAGTTTTTCAACTCTATAATTGAGATGGAATGGGCCATTGAGATTATGAAGGAAACTGGTTTAACAGCCTGTGCATCCATGAAAATTTGTACACTTGGTGACATAGATAAGGTAACACCACAGGAGTGTGCTGTTAGAATGTGTAGAGCAGGTGAGAACACTAAGTAGTACACTATAAATGTAAATTATTATTATTATTCACAAGGATGTTGGGTGCTGGGACAGGTCCAGAATTTGCAGGAGGGGTGCAGATAGAAAAGGAGAACTGTATAAATTACATATAAGTTTAAAGGACATGGGGAAGCATGATCTATTGTCTTGTCACGCTCCCATCTTCTGAGAGACCTGAAAGCCAAAAATAATATTAGATTAACTTAAAAATTATTTACGTAAATCCCTCAAATTTTTCAGGTGGCGACCCACATTCAGACTCCCTCTTTGGCGACCCAAGGCATATATTAAAATAAAAATCAAATTAAATTGTTTACACACATACAAAAAACAATAGGCTCTGTCTTATTACCATGAATTCTGCCAAGTTTGAAACCATCGGACTTGCGAGACTTTTTTTTATACCTTGTTTCGCTAACTTATTTTTTTAAAGATCATCACATTAGGGCGGAAAAAAATTAAAATAAAATTTTGCTTTCTTATTTAGCAAGCAGGCGGAGGAGAAAATAAAAATAAAATTTTATTAGAGAATATAAAGAGTGTAGTAATGGGATGGATGGTTAAATGCTTTAAATTTATATTCTGTAATTAGGAAGAAATATACTTATATTATTTTTAGAGATTTCAAGGCAATGACGGGCATAATAAAAATGAAGAAAAACTTTTTTTTATGAAATTTTAATTTTTTTTTTGCCTTACCCAATTAATTAAATATTAATTATGCAAATGAGCAATTAGCATATTCATACACATACTTGTACCAAAACCAATAGGCTCTGTCTTCTTATGACCATCTTACATTCTGCCAAGTTTAAAACCAATCGGAATTAACAAACTTTATTTATCGTGGTTGGTAGCAAGCACAGGGGTCCCAAGTCTCCTAGAAGTAGTGGGAGTCTCCCCCAAGCAAGCAAGAATCTCCCACAAATTCATAATATTTGTATGTTTTTACTAGTGCTACAGTACTTTTCCCACCACGTGCAGCAAAATAAAGTTAAATGTGTTAAAGTCAGACTCCGGAGGAAAAAAATGTTTGATATGATGTAGATCTGATTTTTCTAAAACAGAAAAAATTTATTTGACGAAGAACTGGAGAACATTGAATGAATACAGATTTTTGAATATTTAAAAACTGGGGGAAAAAGGTGTAAAATTTCCCCCCCAGTTTTTAAATATTCAAAAATCTGTATCTCATTCACCGTTCCCCAGTTTTTCGTCAAACAACTTTTTTCTGTCTTAGAAAAATCAGTTCTACAACATATCAAAATTTTTTTTTCCTCCGGAGCCTGACTTTAAGGAAGCTTTGAAATAAATAAAAAATATGTAAAATATAAAATAAGGAAATTTTTAAAGTCTTTAGCTCACCTCAGTCAATTATTATAATACTGCAAATTAGAGTGATGTAATTCGTTTTGGATGAATAAATGTTACTTTCAATTTTACTAACAATCTTTTCATAACACGATGTAATTATATCTTCAATATAATAATGCCTATAGGCCTGTAATGAGTGAATAGTAAAAAAAATTTTAAACTTGACTATTGTATTTGCAGGTGCAGATGTAGTTGGAGTTAATTGTTCATTTGGTCCTGATATTGCACTGAAGACATTAGCCATGATGAAGGAAGGCCTGGAAAATGCTGGCCTTAAACCATACCTAATGAGCCAGCCTCTAGGCTACCATACCAAAGAGCTTGAAAACAACCGGATTGGTTATACTGAGCTTCCAGAATTTCCATTTGGTACGGAGGCGAGACTTTTTTATACTGTCGCGCTTGTTTCGCGAACTTATTTTTTTAAAGATCAGAGGAGGAGTGCGGGAAAAGTATAAAAATGAATTTTGTTTTCTTATTTAGCAAATGGTTGTGCCAAAACATCCAGACGTAGGAGAAAATAAATTGTTATTGTTGAATGTAAACAGTGTAGTAATGGGATGCTTAAATGCTTTAAATGTACTGTATGTAATTAGGAAGAAATATACCTACTGTATCTCATTTTTGTACACTTAAGGCAGCAGCTGGCATAATAAAAATGAAGAAAAACTTTAATTTTTTATGGCGGCGGTTGCACTATTGGTTGCACTATTTATTTGAAATCATCATTATTGGTGGGCGGCAAGGTATAAAAGAAGTCTTGTCTGAACTACAAAAATTAATTTGAAATCTTACTGTCTTCAAGCACTCACACAGACCAAAGATAAATTTGTTGACCAACAGTCAGCCAACGCATTGTGTACCTAGCCTACAGTAGATACAGTGTAGCCTCCAGATAGGGATCCATTTGTTTATTATTGCAGTACATACTGTATAAAAACATGCAAATAGTGGACAAGGTCCATTTCAACCCCCATTCCATCCACCCCTTTCACAAAAAAAGTAAAAACTATAAAATATAATTTCAGATTTAATTAAAGTTTAAACAATATAATAATAATTTAAATAAATACAAAGCACATTTAACTTTTAACAAATAAACAAACAAAAGCATTTACTGTTGATTTTTAACCTTCAGTGCATATTTATTACATGATGCATACTTCTACTAACCAAGCATTCAATTCAATTTATGACCATTGATTAATTTCAGAATTCATAAAAATCACAAAATAAGAGCATGGCCTTGAAAAACAAGTTTGTATTCAAAGTATACCCTACCACCTGTAATGACGTACAAAACCAAATTTAATAAATTTTATATATTTAAGTTAATAACAAAAATTTTTATGAACAATTAAAAGCAATTCTTTTTCAAATTCTTTAGGTTTCCCCAAATTGTACAATATAAAAGTAAGTAATACTGTATGTCATCATTGTCAACAGGGAAAGAAAAAGATAAGAAAAGAAAAAGGAGAATGTAAAGTTAGAATGAAAAGACATGAAAAGAAATAGAAGGAAAATAAAGATCAATTAAATGAAAAGACAGGAAGAGCAAACGAATAAAAGGAGTTTAGAAAGGAACTATATATGTTTAACAATGCGAAATATTAATATTTTTTTTTTAGCATTAGAAACCAGAGCACTTAACCGTATAGAAGCTCATCAGTATGCACGGAAGGCTTATGAACTTGGTGTTCGCTATATCGGCGGTTGTTGCGGATTTGAACCACACCTAATTAGGGCAATTGCAGAGGAGGTAAGGCCACCAGGGGTTCATGAGGAGGCAGGAGCTACAGTACTTCCTGGAGATTTGATTTAATAATGTATTTTGCTGCACATGATACCCATGGGTAGATTTTATGGAAGACAAGTAGCATGAAATAGCAAAAATGTGCAAACACACTGAATTTGTTGTAGCCATGGCAAGTCTCCAAGAGATTTTTACCTGCTTATGGAGTTGGACAATTTGATTTTCAAAAAACTCATGGGTAACTTGGGACCTTGGCACTATACAACATTTTGAAAAAAAGCAAGTTCTTAATATAATTTGTAAGATTAAATTCACACTCTGGTGTTCATAGTTTCCATTTAAAAATGTTATTTTAATTTTATGTTTACTACTTAGTTGGCACCAGAGCGAGGATTTAGGCCTCCTGGCAAAGAGAAGAGCAGTGTTTGGGGAAGTGGTCTAGCAAAAAGTCACGTAGAATCCCAAAATAAAAGGTAGGCTAAAAGTAAAGTAGTGTGAGCTGTCAGTTTTTATCATTAATATATCCTCAATGATCCCAAACAAAAAAATAGATTTTACTATCACTTACCACTAAACTACAAACAACTACAGTAGTTTGGAATACAAAAATATGCGATTCAAATAAACTAAAAAACCATGGGCCTTAATGATAATTTTGACATAAGAGCATATGAAACTGTATACACACAGTAGATTAGATTCCTTTCAAGTATATTCACTTGATCAAATTGATACATTTTCCTCCATTTTTTGCTTATTTTTATTATTAAAAAGGGTTTTATTTCTGATTTCATTTCAGGGCAAGCAAAGATTACTGGCTAAAGATTCAGCCTTCAACTGGAAAATGAATGAAAAAAAATAAAAGAATGAATTCAAGCTAATGTTCAATATCAATGCTATGCTACAGACATAGCCGTCACTTCTAATAAATTGAATACTAAATTGAAGAATTCACCTGTCATTTATTATTATAATGTATTTATTATGTTGCATTGTAAACAAAAAAACAAAAAAACATTTCTTTGAATGTGCCCTTGTATGATTTATTTTTAAAATGAAGCAATAAAAGTCGAAATAAGAAAAAAAAAATTGAAGAATGCACATTAATAATTATGTCACAATAAAAAAAAATTGTCAATTAAATAATTTATACCGAATATGGTAATAATATACAGTATTTTAACAATGTTTTAAGCAGCTTGGATTGGAGACAGGTCTGCGATTCTCTCTGTTGATTGCCTAGTAATACTGTACCATGGCTCTTAGGACTAATAGTTTTAATACTAAAATATATATATTAAAATAAAATAAAAATATTAAAAATACTAATAGGCACCAACAATTATAGGCTTAGTAGTACAGTAATATACTTGCGAGCACCACTGTATTTCTATCTCTTTAAACTGCCCTCCTCTTTAATATAAATTTAGCCTTTTCTATATAATAATTGAATATTATAATAAAAAGAAATGTTAACTAATTCAGAATTATATATTTTAATCTTAATTATGGGAATGTTAGCCAGAAATAAACTGGATTGCTTATTAAAAATGAAGTGATAAAAAAGTATTGTACTGTACAATATTAAACAGTGAACGCACATACATTGTACTGTACTATTACGACTTAAGTGATTTTGAACGTGATTTAAGATACATAATGTCCTGAGCCAAAGAAAATACACTTATTTTAAAATGTTCTGGGAGATTGACTGTCCCTCTTTCTGGTTGGTCTTCGCTCAAATTAGTAATCCATGCTAAGAAATTGAACAATCTAGCTGGTACTGTTTCATCGTCAAAGGTCATGACATCTGGGTTAGTTGGTATATCCATAATAGCCCTGAGGCCCAATGCTGCATGATACATGTCAACAGGAAGTGAACAAGGCGACTCTTGATCTAGAATGGTTGTGGAGAGAGGTTGATTCATGCTGTCATCTGATCCATCAGCATCTTCAAACCTATCCTCCATATCATCACGGGCCTTGGATGGTGTTTGAATGGATGAAGAGGATTGTTCTGTGTCCTGTTTCGTGGCAATCTCAACATTCTTCTTTACAAAGTTTTCCAAAGAAAGACATTCCGTAAAAACAAATTCAGTTTTTATTATTTTTGATGGTTGTATGAAACACAGGACTGGGTATGACATTATCATTCTGGCTTTAAGTTGTGCAGTGGTGAGGGCTGATGCATCCTTTCCTTCGACATCAGATACTTCTTTGATGAATGATTTGTTCATTTCACTTAGTCTTAAAATCTCTTTCTTTTTTATAATTCGTTCCTCAATAAACTTTCTGCAGAAATTAGTGTAAGACACAACATATAACTGCTGCTGCTCAACTGGGTCTTTATTCTTACATCCTCTAGAAAGGATATTGGTGTACCTCTTATAGCAAGTTCTGTGGCATTTAACCTGAAAATCAGTTGACCTTTTATCTCCTAAAATCTTCAAAACCACCTCATCTTGCCTCAAAATGGCAGCTTTGACTATTTTCTCTGCACCTCCTTTCACACAGGCTCCTAATTTTTCAAGACGTTGCACACCTGTTCTTCTATCCGTCTCTGATCGCCTGCGTCTACATAGAACGCATTCATTCAGAGGAACAAGCAGTAATTCCTGTTTCTGATCTACAATTGCAAAAGGATTTTGGTCTTGGGTGGGTATAACAGGAGACTGTCCATCACTGTAATTCTTTGTGCCATCAAGTTCCTCATCATTATTATCCATCACCTCTTCAGTAGAGAGCGTTTCAGTATAAACAAATTCACTTCTGACTATTTCAGTCGGTTGTGAGAAACAAAGAACTGGGTATGATATCCTCAATCTGTCTTTAAGTTGTGAAGTAGTGTGGCATGATGCATCCTTTCCTTCCATATCAGATACTTCTTTGATGAAAGACTTGTTCAATTCACCAAGTCGTAAAATTTCTTTCTTTCTGATGATTCGTTCCTCAATAAACTTCTTGCAGAAATGAATGTAAGCTGCAACATATAAGTGTTCCTGCTGTGATGTGACTTTACTAACCTTTTTTGAAGCCTTCACAATTTTAGTGTACCTCAAATGGCACAATTTATGGCACTTTTCTTTTACAACATCAGAATTTCCACCTCTTAAAGTTTTCAAAAGCACCTTATCTTGCTTTAAAATGGCTGCTTCAACTAAAATCTCAAAACCTAATTTCTCACAACTCACTAACCTCTCTTGAAATTTTTTACCAGTGATATTGTTTTTGATAAACAGGTCACCTTTGCAAATAACACACCCACTCTGAATTACTTGATCACTTGTCGATGAGAGACATCTTTTCTTGGCGAGTAAGGAATTCAGAAGGGAATTGCGTTCTGGATCATCAGCTCCTACAAAAGAAACAGATCATATATCTCCGCATAAATATACTATATTGAATGATACATTCTTCACAGTTGCATTTGAATTGGCATTTCGACATCATTTATTACTGTATATCATTCAAATAGTCGTACGGTATATATATTTTGGAGAGGACTTGTATAGCTTAGATGCTTGCTTTCTAATCCCAAGGTCCTAGGTTTAATAGAGGGAAATGGCGAACCGAGATGACGTCACTGAAATTTGGCAAGTTGGGTATGGAATGATAAACAAATCGAAACTCGCTATGTTATTGTGTATGAGGTGTGTTGAAAAGGGCAAGTAAACGAACGTTTTAAACACATTTAAAACAGTAGCATGGCAATTTTTACAATGCCCTGTAACATTTTATATTGTATAGGCAGATTTGAACACATTTTAGTTAAATTTGTATTTAATTAAAACCATAAATTGTGTCACCTACCAGCCAACCAAGTGCTAGGTCAACTTGTACACAAAATATCGGACGATATTTCACTTAAGCCGTCTGAACTATAGTCCAAAAACTGATAAATTATATTTCTCCTTAAAGGAAGTCCACGATTTCCCATCCGTCTCTTTTACTCCTTTAGATATCCAATTGCTCATAGTGAGCGGAGTAAATTTTGGAATATCTACTAGTGATTTTTTAAAGTTTAAGTTCCATTTGAAATTACAAATACAGCAAGAATCATGGGTATCACAGCAAAAACATTGAGAAGAGGATAGGAAATTAGCGCCTTCAACGGTTTATTATGATTTTATACCCAATACGATTGTCGACGTCTGTTCGCCATTTCCCTGTATTCCTTTGACAGCAGGACTTTTTTCACCACTAAAAACTCCTTAGGCCTCATAACAAGACTTGCTTTATAAAGGATCGTCCATCCTGTAATTAGTGAGTTACCCGCTGTTGCGAATCAAATGAAATAAATAAATGAAAAAAATTACTGAACTAAAGGTTATCTAGTAGATAATTCCTCAGTGGAGATCAATCTACCAAGGTTGCTAACATTTGTAGAGTGCCACAATCCACTAAAACCAGGGGTTCCCCCCACTGGACAGGTCAAGAG
>NW_022752295.1:64978-69368 GCF_011630105.1 Anneissia japonica
AGTGAGCGGAGTAAATTTTGGAATATCTACTAGTGATTTTTTAAAGTTTAAGTTCCATTTGAAATTACAAATACAGCAAGAATCATGGGTATCACAGCAAAAACATTGAGAAGAGGATAGGAAATTAGCGCCTTCAACGGTTTATTATGATTTTATACCCAATACGATTGTCGACGTCTGTTCGCCATTTCCCTGTATTCCTTTGACAGCAGGACTTTTTTCACCACTAAAAACTCCTTAGGCCTCATAACAAGACTTGCTTTATAAAGGATCGTCCATCCTGTAATTAGTGAGTTACCCGCTGTTGCGAATCAAATGAAATAAATAAATGAAAAAAATTACTGAACTAAAGGTTATCTAGTAGATAATTCCTCAGTGGAGATCAATCTACCAAGGTTGCTAACATTTGTAGAGTGCCAAAATCCACTAAAACCAGGGGTCCCCCCACTGGACAGGTCAAGAGCCCCCCCACCCGCCGGACAGAGCTCGTCGGGCAGTCAGACCATTAAACATATAAAAATAGGCCCACACCAAGCCAACACATGTCTGTAACAGTCTAAGAGTGCCATTTCCGGCCATCCAGAGGTTGATATTCTTTAAAAAAAATCTCATTTGGGAGGGGGGAACCCCTGAACCCCCTCTCAACCCCTACCCCCAGCTCGAGCCTACGAGCTCAAGTCCCCCTGTCGGACAACTTAGCCCCTCCCCCAGAAAATATATGCTAGAGCCGCCACTGGTGGCAGACCTAAACTTCTGTATGATATTCTAAAAATTACTGTATGATATTTTTAAAAACACTAGACCATTTAACTTAAAACCAGACTCTGAAAGAAAAGAAATATGCTAGAGTATGTGGTACAAATGAATATTGTAAGACGTACAAGTATATGAAGAAATAATCAGAAATGGCTAAAATTTGGAATATTGGAAAAATTTGGGTAATAATACAGTCCCATTTCCCTTTTTATTATATTTTTTGATCAGAATCTTTCAACAAAAATCTGGACTTTTTAATTAAAAAAAAATACAATAATTCTTTACAGATAAAAACTAGCTGTACCTTCATATTTCTTGAGTCTTTTAATTTTTTTCTCAATACTTGAAATGTTACAGAAGCATCTATAGCACCGTTCATGGAAACCTGGAATACGGCCTTCTTTCCTGAAAATTTTAAAACATAAAATATAAATTAGATTGTAAACCAACATGCTTCATAAACTACCCTTTTATTTCACCATGTTCAGAGTTAGTTTCTTGATTCAAATGTCAATTCACTTTGGAATACTCAAATATAATATTTTATTGAAAGTAAAATAATTGTTGTAAATTTAACTTTTTTTCCTGTAAATAAATTTAACATTAAATTAAATTATATTGTAAACCATCAATATAATACTACTGATTTATAAAGCCAATTCCAAACCAATAATCAAAAGCATGAAAGTGTTGTTACCCCTGGTCATTGGAATAACTTAGACGGTCACATGATGAAGTGAGTGCCCGGCTTAAGTGTAATCCATTAAAATTTACTGTTACATGAAGTGTATTCCAGTTCCACATGCATCAGAAAACTACACATTTCTGGTTTTCTATTACCTTTCTACTAAACACAGAGAGAAAATCCCTTTTAACTTAATACCAATCAATTTAGCCTTATGATAATTCAACCCCAATTCTACTTGGTCCCATGTCAACTGGGCCCTGTGTCAACTTGGCCCCATGTCAACTTGGCCCGTGCCAACTCCATCCCCAAAACAACTAGGCCAAAAACCAACTAATCTACAATTTACCATATTTATATAATAATTTATTATTTACAGTACGTATATAATTTTTAGTTTTTGGTTTAATTTTTATGAGCAATCTAAACCTGTCTACAGTACACTATGGTTTTCAAACGAGGTTTGATTTTATTTTTTTACGTAAAATGAAGTATATTTATTTATTTTATTTATTTCAAAAACCACATCCAAGAGCAATTACTTGCCAATTAACAGGATGTCATAGAATATTTACAAGATAAATAAAACAAAGATATAAATAGAAAAACACAAAAAAGAAACAGGGTCACAAGTCACACACACACACACACATCCCCAGCCTAAACCCAATCAGATCAATCAAGTAAATGCATGTACATGTAATAAACTGGTTTTAAATTAACTTAAATTTTGATGGAATATATCAATAGTAGGATCTTCATGTAACAAAGTATTATAAGTAAAAGCTAAACGATAAATGAAACCATTTTTGTACAATTAACTCTGTTAAACGGGACCATAAATAAATCTTTAGAGCGAGAATTTTGTCTATTAGTTTTAGAGAAAAAAAAGAACACAGGCCTAAATTAGTATCAAAAACAGAATTCATACATATAAGACCAAGTAACAAAAATTCATTGTATCCCGTCCCCACCACCACCATTTTTTGGGCCCGTATAATTTTTTTTTTTGTTTTTTTGTTATTCTTAAAATTTTGGAGTTTTTTTTTTTTTTTTTACTTTTTTTTTTTTTTTTTTACATCCAAAATGCAAAATTTTAATTGCCAACAGATTCTATATTTTACAAATGCAATTTTAAACACAAAGACCATGATAACAGCAAGAATAGCAATGAAAAAACTATTGACAAATTGTGAACATGCTTTGGCTAATTTGACAAACTGTGAAGAATAACAAATTATCAAATAATAAGTGCCTTCCTCACCAACTTTTTTGAAAAACCCTGGATGGGAAACAAGGATTTCTGTTACTTGGCCTAATATAATAACATACAATAATTATTCACTCAACAATGTTCTTCAAAGTTCAATGTTCAGGAAAGTTTGTTTTATATTATAAAAACAAAGACATAGATTCAAGTGAAGTTTTTCAAAATACTGTACCAACAGCCAATGATTGAAACCGTGCTTGAATAAGGTTCCTTTAATAATTATTAAATGTTACTATCCTGTACTTTGAAATAGTAACTAGGTCATGGTTATTGTTCTGATAACCTTGCAAAAATCTGATTGGTGGAGCTGGCTTGACCCTAACCTTAAACTTCAGTCTTGCAATCTTTAATGCACTATGGCATGCTGGAAGAATATCTACAGTATATAGTGTAAAAAGGAGGCCTAACAAACAAGCATTCTCTGAGTCTGAATATTTGAAAAGTTGGTTTCTTTGTGCATCTTCTCTTTTCGCACTTATTTTCAATAATGGCGACATTTTCAAATATGTTTCAAAACTTATTACAGACAGATCACATAAATTGAAACCAATTTGAAAACGAATCGCCTCATGCACATATGGCGTTCCATACACTTGCTTAAATGGTTCATCTCATCAGAGTATCGAACCGCTGTCCAGCATATCTAGGCTACATGTAGGACTAGATTGTGGGTATAAATAATTGATAAAATTACATTTCTTACCTTCCATTTTCAACTGAATTTTCTGCCGCTAATGCATCCGTATCCATTTCAGCCCCACTTTCATAACTACCATTATTATCAACTTTCTTCTTATCTAGGGTCGGGCCTAGGCCTACTAGGCCGCTAAGATGAAGGAAGATCTTATCTGCTTCATCGGCAACCACGCTTTCACGGGTGCCTTTAAGTGTTTTCCAAATGGGTGCACATTCCATAAACCTTTTTAAGTGCTTAGCTTTCAATACCTTAATTTTCCTATGTACGGTATCTGTTACATGCATTACACAATACATATTTGATTCTCCTTCGCCATCTGAAAAGTCAGAACGGATACTGCTGTCAGAGTAATCATCACACCGTCCCGCCATGATGGCTGCCTACTGTAACCCGGAGCGTAAGCGTACCAAAGATCGTATAGCGGCGCTATACGATCTTTGAGCGTACCCTCTCTCGACGGTAGCCGATCATTTCGGTCGCGCTTCATTTCGGTCGCGGTTTATTTCGAACAAATATATGGAGCGCCGAAGGAGTTGCGAAAACGCAAAATTTAATATGCCTAGGCCCTATATATTAATATCATAGGCCTAAGTATTTTTATTTCCGTTTTGCTATCTTTCTACTAAAAACATTTTTATCTTTCTACTAACATATTCTCTTTCTTCCATTTACGGTGATAGGCCTAGGCCTATATTCATTATTGAAACATGATCTTATGATTAAAACAATGGAATTTAGTATGTGCTTCATGCTATTCTTTTTGTTGCGTTTTCATAAACTATTCTTTAATAATTATGGTCAATAAAATGTATCTTTGATTTTAATTGAATTGAATGTTGTTATAATCTGAAATCTATTTCATAATTTAGTTAAAACAATAATCATTACAATATTTAATCCGATCTTTTTATACAATAAATTTATTTATTTTTCTTGCAGCTTCCAGAGTTTGGATAAAACATACCAAGAGAATTGAGGGAAA
>NW_022752295.1:69402-73405 GCF_011630105.1 Anneissia japonica
TATTTATACATAATATAATATTATATATAATTTATACATATTTATTTACATTACACATAAAATCATATAGGCCTAACAAATATATATTTTACTATCCATTCATTTTTGTATTTTATAAACATGATCAGCAGCCAGCGCAGACGATTCGAAGTTACTGGTTTCATGAAGTAGGTCACGTGAACACACGAAAATGGAAATAAAACAAACAAGAAATCACAAACCTTGTGTCAGCTTCACCTTACCATGGGAATCAATTTGTGGAAGCGTTTCTTTCCACAATTGTAGTTATGCAACTAAAGAATAGGCCTAGAAAGTTGAGTGATTTTCTCGGGCTTATAAAAGAAACATGAAACGGCTTTTAAAATGTACAGCATGCAATTATAAATTTATTGATAATTTGATATGGAAAATATAAATATGAAAATACATATTTCCTTTACAATATTATTATAAACATGATCAGAACATATGGTAAATGGAAACGTAACAGACAAGAAAAAAAATGTATGCGAAACTAATCTATTGACTATACTTATTCTATAAAGCTTTATTTGATTCAAGCAGAATAATAAAAATTATATCAATATATATATATATATATATATATATCGCAACAAACAATAAAACAACGTATCTCAAACTCGATCAACTTCGTATAACATCTGCGTTGTTTCTGTAAAAAAAGAAAAATAGCACCAAGTGATACAGTAATATAGTAACAATAATAACTTTGATACTAATATAAAAATAATTGTTAATAAACTAATGTTACAGTAATTTAAATAACGAGTTGGCTGGTTTTTCCTGATAAAAAGTTTGATTTTTATAAATATTTGTTATGTAGTAGGAAGCGTAGAATCGATAACAAAACGAAAAAACCCCGTCCGATAAAAGAGTGAAATGTTACTAGGAATGCAACAAAATAGAAAATAACCTATATAAATACCATAATATTAATTGAAATTTAATTTAGTAATAATAGTATTCAATTTATTTGCTTTTAAGTAGCCTATGCTGTTACTTAGTAAAAAGACAACAAAACATAAATAAAAAAAGTATGATAAACCAATGATAATTAGGCCTAGTTATATTAAATTTAGCGTTTCGAAACTCCATTGGCGCTCCATATATTTGTTGAAAACAAACCCCTGTCCCTGTCTCACACTAAACACCATTCCTTTGTGCACCTTCTGACACACCTACATACGTAAAAATAATTTAAATTTCTATGGTGATTAACAATTACACAATTAAAGTTGCTCCCATTTACAAATATAGGCCTAAATCGTAAATCTACAAATACAATTACAAAATTATATAATTCAATTACAAATATAGTTTACTTTTTTTAAATACAAAACCCCAATTAGTGGCGGATCTGGGGGGGGGGTAAATAGGGTGGCTAGCCACCCCCCCCCCCCTTTGTTTACCGTGAACAAAAAATAATGGTCGCTTTTCTCTTGTGTGTGTGCTTCTCGTGCACTCTAGTAAAACATGCACTTTCTTTTTTAAGCTTTTCAATTTGTTGCTTTAATTTTTCTCGGCATTGCCGATTTAATCACCAAATTGGGGGACTTCCTCTTCGCTTCGCATCGTTAAAAGCTATATTAACTATTAGCACATTAAAGTGGCGGATCCATGTGGGGCCACTCTGTGAAGAAACGTAACAAAATACTATGGGTCCTGGCTTACAAAATTCATGCTAACTAGACGCGGATCCAGACCTTCGCCCACTGCGCCCAGGCGAAGGTCAGGATGAGAATTCAAAATAAAATGTTGACCATTTTTCCAACAATCATACTTACTTTCCTTGACACTTATTTTGAACATTACCATTACAAAAATGCTTAAATCCACACTATCCTATACATTACACTTTTAAACTGATTGTACTGTATACTCTACCAGACTAGAGAGAGAGAGAGGTATATTTCCAATACATTATGATCTTCCACTTCTATAGCGCATGATACAGTGCATAGCAAACGTTATGTAACCACTAATAATACTTAGGTCCAGTGGCGTAGGTATGGACAGTGCAGTCAGTGCACAGCACTGGGGCCCGGGGCTATTGGGGGCTCGTTCAATAGGTCTAATGCTCTAAAAATATAACTTATAAAATCCTATTTAAACTTTAAAAGGACCCTTCAATAATAATAGGTTTTATGTGCTTTTACCTATTACCTATTTCCAAAACGCTGCAAGTAAAAAAACATCAAAACAAGCCCTTACGTATACGATGCACTACTTTTTTGAAATCACATTTCTAAAGCAATAAAATATCGTCATGCACATTTGTGTTTGTGGTATTAATGTTGGTTAAACTATTATTGTGTACGTTTTTAAACTTCAGATCATCATAACATCATGAATTTTAGATTCAATTCACTGCAAGTAGGTCGATGACTGTTCTATTATTGAATGGTAAATGTTATTTTCGCGGACGATAGACAATACCTGGATTTGCGTCAGGAGAATCAATTGGGGGCCTATATGTATTTTGCCCAACCTGTCGTGAAAGTATTGAATACTCAGTGCGTGATTCAATATACATTTTTAAATCACATTTCTAAAGCAATAAAATATCGTCACGCAATTTTGTATTTGTGGTATCACTGTGTCCCACTATAGCCAATTTGGCAACCACTGGACACGATGAAAAAGAATAGGATTATCTTGGAAAATATTAAACAAGATATTTATAGTTTATAATTTTTTTTTTTGTTTTTTTTTTAAAGAGAGCTAATCTAATAATTTTTTCTATGTGCCCTTAGCAGTCACTGAACACAATGAAAAATAAAATGATTAACTTAGAAAATATTAAAGAGGACATTTGTACTTTATCAGTGTGTCCCACTATAGTCAATTTGGCAACCATTGGACACAATAAGAAAGAATAGGATTATCTTGAAAAATATTAAAAGATATTTATAGTTTATCACTCTGTCCCACTATAGCCAATTTAGGGCACTGAATACATAGTTAGATTATCAACCCCCCCCCCCGGGGGAAAATTCTTGAAATACTGATGTGGGAATAAAAACAAACATTTTTAAATTATTTTAACAGCATAGCACAATGCTATTTTATGACTTCAGATGCATTTCTTTAAAAAAACTATAAAATTAAACCAGTTTTTATACAATATTTACTAGGCCTATTACTAGCCAAATATAAATAGTCCCTCCCTCATCAATAAAAACAAAAGCGCAATAACAAATTGTTCTGATTTAAAAAAAAACAAACAAACAAACAAACAAAAACTGCCCTCCCTCATCGTTTTTTTTTTTTTAAAGAGTGATAATCTAATAATTTTTTCTATGTGCTCTTAGCAGCCATTGAACAAAATGAAAAAGAAAAGGTTTAACTTAGAAAATATTAAAGAAGACAAGTTGTACTTCATCACTGTGTCCCACTATAGCCAATTTGGCAACCATTGGACACAATGAAAAAGAATAGGATTTTTTTGAAAATATTAAACAAGATATTTATAGTTTATCACTGTGTCCCACTATAGCCAATTTAGGGCACATAGAAAAAAATATTGGATCACTATTTTTTTTTAATCAGAACAACTGCTTCTTTTAATAGATGAGGGAGGGTCTTTTTTATTTGGCAAGAATATTGTAAATATTGTATAAAAAAACAGGTTTAATTTTTGTTGTTTTTTTTAAAGAAAACTATTTCCAATCACAAAATTACATTGTTTTTTATGCTGTTGAAAAAATGATGCGGCCAAGAAAAAGAAACATTTATTTAAATTTTAATATTTCCCAATTTTGTTGATGCGGGCTCGAGTGATGATCTAATAAATTTTTTTTGTATAGGCATAATTATGATCTGTTCATTGTGCGTTCGATTTTGATAATGATAGGAATGATAGGAACACTGTATGATCAATGTGCGCCAAAATAAATAGATGATTAACATAAAAAGTATGATGCCGTTTATTTGTACAATACTGCTATTGTTTCTAAAATTTGGTGGAGTAATGTAGTTCATG
>NW_022752295.1:73411-74154 GCF_011630105.1 Anneissia japonica
CTAAATAACTTCTAATGACGAACTATTGTATCTGTCTCTTATACACATCTAGATGTGTAAGTAAACTCAACCATACATATTCAAAAACAGAGCGACGAAAAGGACCTCCACGAAACTCTTAGGAGCTTTTAAAATGGAGACCCGGTGTTAAAATTAAAGTTTGTTTAGACATAAAGGCAGTATATAACTGCCTAACTACAAAGATACACCCCCTCTCACCCCAACAGTCATATTTATTTGATTTACATTTATTTTGAACATTGCCATTAGGACGTTGTTTAAATCCACACTAGCCTATATTTTACACTGATTGTACTGTCGGCAATACCAGAGACGTTCATTCCCATTACATTCATGGTCTTCCATTTCTATAGTGCATAATACAGTGCATGACAAACGTCACATAACCACTACTAATTCCACCTTAATTCGGATTCGCTCAGCTCAGTCTTACATGTGTAAATGTACTATGTTTTAGCATTGTTTTAAAGTAATATCCTATCAGACATTTACATAAACAACAAAACGAATGTAAATATATTTGTCTTAACTATTGTTTTCAGCAAAGTGGCGTATCCATATTTTAAAGAAGGGGGTGCTGATGTAATGAGAGTCCACATCTTGTCAGTACCATCGTGGTTGGCGGTGACGCAAAAATTTCAGTATTTTATACCATTGGATGCCCCAAAATGGAACTTACATTACCTATTAAATAATAATGTTTTTGACAAATTGAGTAAAAT
>NW_022752295.1:74207-75377 GCF_011630105.1 Anneissia japonica
CTATTCTAAAAACTACCATATTCAACTGAGCCCCACTATGGTTGGGGCTCAGGTGAGAACATTTTGAGAAGTTGAGACTCGTTAGATGCACAAAAAAGCACTTGAATAGTACAAAATTTACGATATCCTCCTGAGCCCCACTATGGTTTTGGGGCGTAGATAAGTCAATTGCCAGAATTTGAGACTTTATAGATGCCCCAAAACAGCACTCGGATACTTAAAATTTATGAAAATTTTAATCCATTTTTTCAGCCCACCATGGTTGAGGCTGAGGTAAAACAATTTTAAGAATTAGAGACTTTTAGATGCAGGAAAATGGCAAATACATAAAAAAAACAAAAATTACTATATCCACAAAGGCCTATCCCCATCATGGAGGTGAGAAAATGTTAAAAATTGTGAAATTTTGATGCCGGAAAATGGCAATGTCATACATAAAAACTAGGAAAACTACTATATCCACCCGTCATGTTTGTGGCTGCATGAGATAAAGTTGGAGAATGGAACTTTAATTCTTAACATTTATGTTGATTATTTTTTAACATTTGAAAAGGGGATGTCAACCGGACGCAACTGCCAAAAAACTTGGCAGCGAAAGGACGCTACCAATAAACAATCAACAAACTACCGGATTTCTGGGTTGATTTGCAAGGTACTACATTGCTCAAATATTTTTTATTAAGGGGTTAATTGGTAAAAATCGCACACAAATCATACTACGTCACTAATAACGCCGGGGACGGCAACTCGATTCTGAGATTAATTTTCCGAATAAAGTTATACTAAATAACTTCTAATAACGAACTATTGTCTTTAGTTGTCTTTGTTGGACATTTAACTGTCATTTTATCTATTTTTTTGGTGATATTACCATTCTCAATAATCTATAAAACACCCACGTAACAACGTCACGTTAGATCGATCGGTGGGGACGCCGTGGTGACGCTGGTAGGGTCAATTTTCGTCGGAAGGTATCAAGATGATAAACAGTTTAATTGGACTAAATTCTTGCTTATGTTAACCACATGCTTACCTAAGATTCTACTAATTCAGGTTTCAAATCAAGGTCAAGTAGTTAAAAATCACCTAAAATCACCTTATTTTGCGAATTAGCGCCCCTTAACTGATCATCGAGCTACATCCCCCCACTTCACATTGGCGATCCCCCAC
>NW_022752295.1:75405-82043 GCF_011630105.1 Anneissia japonica
GTCCCCCCCCCCATTTCAAGACATCTAGATACGCCACTGACTTACATGGCCAGATGAATGAAAATACTCAATCGATGTGCCACCAAATGGTAACCAACCTTCACCATGCCCTCACGGTGTCACCTGGGACGCAACTGCCAAAAAACTATTTTGGCAGCGAGGACGCTACCAATAAACAATTAACAAACTACCAGGCTTCTGGATTGATTTGCAAGGTACTACATGGCTCAACTATTTTTTACTTAGTGGTTAATTGGTAAAAATCGCACACAAATCATACGACGTCACTGACAACGCCGGGGACGGCAACTCGATTTTCGGATTAATTTTCCGAATAAAGTTATACTAAATAACTTCTAATGACAACCTATTGTCTTCAGTTGTCTTTGTTGGTCATTCAACTGTCGTTTTATCTATTTTTTTCGTCGGAAGGTATCAAGAAGATAAACAAGTTTCATTAGACTAAATTCTTGCCACTGCGGTTGGATTCCAAGGCAGCCACGGATATTTGACGAATTATGGCGAATTTTTATTACTTATTTGATAATATGACTTCATGTAGGCTATGTTTTCTAATGTCGAAATCAGCTTCCAAAACCAAAACATTTTGAATAAAACAAGAAACAAAGAGTTTGCAATTTAACCATCTAATTTCCTTACAAATCCTCTTTCTTTAAAGAGAAATTCTACATTATGGAAATTTTGCACGAAATCTGTCAACCACGATGTCAAGGTCGAGGTTGCTTCCCCTATCGCGATGTATCCCAAGCATCATGAGGCTATCCAAACGAGCATTTGTCACCAACAGAACGCAAAATATTTTAAATTAGTGTCATTGAACTATTATTATTATTATTATTATTATTATTATTATTACTATTATTATTATTATTATTATTATTATTATTATTATTATTATTATTATTATTATTATTATTACAATTATTATTATTATTATTATTAATATATTATTATTAATATTATTATTATTATTATTATTATTATTATTATTATTATTATTATTGTTATTATTTTTATTATTGGCGCCACCACTGGATTCAATAATCTGCTGTATACCTTGCTTTGCCATTTTCGATAGGTGAATAGGACCTAATTGTAAATTTAGAGCACTGGTGAATATTTATTACTTCGTAATTTACATAACGAATTATTTATAAACCATGCTTCCTCCGATGTCATTATTTAGATATAATGGAACTCGACTTCAACGGTTATTTAGGCCTATATATAATTGGAAGTAAAAACCATTATTTATATATAATGACATTGACACGATAACATGTGTACATTACATATAGTGAGTTTGAAGTCCAAGCATTATGGTTTTGCGACAGCTATTATTTATATATAATGAAATGTAAAAGCAGTTATTTATAAATAATGAGTTTGAAGTCAATTCTTTATTTATATATAATGAAATCAGTGAACTTATTATATATAAATAATTGTAAGTAATACTTTTCATTATTTATATATAAAGATTTGTTACCTTTTTATTATTTATATATAATGGAATCAGTAAACTTATTATATATAAATAATTGAAAGTTATTTTTCATTATTTATATATAATGATGTGTTTCCCCTTCCTTATTTATATATAATGAAGCCAGTAACCTTATTATATATAAATAATGTTGGGTTAGCCTTTCATTATTTATATATAATGTAATCAGTAAACAAATTATATATAAATAATGAAACGTTAACGCAATTATTTACATATAATCTTTTAGAGGTAAATGCACTATATATAAATAATGGGTGATCTAGTCAATTATATGTTAAATAATGAATTACATATAAATTATTGTGTTAAATAATAAATTTACACTTGGCGCCTCATACATTTGTATTCCCCTTCCCCTAGCTACCCGAAATGAAATAGTAGACTCCAAACAGACGTAGCGCGGTTATGGAGATTGAACATGACCGAAGCCTGTTTTGGCATCATACTTTATATACCGGTACCTGGGGCCCTCCTTGAGTACGACGATCATTCTCCAAGTGCTGTTTTATGGAGCGCCGTTAGTGCCTTTATGTATGATGTAATTGTATCATGACCATAATAGGTACATCATGACTACATATGGCATTTACAACAGTTTTTGTCAAAAAAAAAATGGATAGTCTGGACAGGGCTTTGGATTTGGAGTCTGTCCAGGTAAAAAAAATCCATTAGTGTCCAAATTGGTGTCATAATGATAGCCCATATGGGGAACATTATGAATGTAACCGATGCCCATATATGGGTCCCATGGGGTAGCCACCAAAACCAGGAAAGGCCCATATGGATGTGATACTATACGGTTGCATACATTGTCATGATTCGTCAGCCGATGCAGTGTGAGTCAGCCTTCAATGATAGTTTAGATAATATTAAGGCTTATGTTGCAATAAAATAGTAGGAATGACGAGCTCCATTATAAATGTCTCCATAATGCACATGCTGTTGCTTAACAAAATGTGACCCTATAGTGTTCGAGAAATACATTGAGATCCAGACACCATTTATAAAGCTGATCATAAAAGGGTTTTATTTGTCTAATGCGTGACCACAAGACGCAGCTTGCTCACACCGGTACTCCGAGACTCGTCTCTCTCCCTAGTCTCTTCCTATCCTATCGGGTGGCCCACGAGACTATTTGCGGGACCATCCCATAATATGTATGCTAAATAGTTGAAAGGTTACAAAAACATATTAGTTTGTAGTCTAAATTAAACCATACCGGAGGTGGATTCAAAGGAGCCAGGCCATCCACTCCTTTGAATTTGTTATTTAAATACTGTAAATGGGGAAAAGATAAACATAATATTGCAATCAAAATCACGATTTACTATCTCTGGTTTTAATCATTTGATATAATAAATGGTGACACTCTTTCTTTTGATTGATTGTCATACAATTACAATAATTATCTACAGCTTGCTAAAAGGATGTTTAAAAATGTAGGCCTATTCGTTAGTTTTCAATAAATAGATCTGCAAAAAAGTCCAGTCCTATCACGTCAGGCCTAAACACGATTTCCATGTACACCTGTATATCTTATTAAAACGAAACACAGAAACGCAATTTCCTTAAATTGAATTGAAGCAAAAACAACCATCTAATAGTAACTTTTTGTTCTTTCGGAAATTCATGGCTCATAATTGCTCATTGTCCGTCATAAAGAACTGAAAAGTATAAACATTATAATATGATTATTATATTATGATTGTTGGTAGATCTGGAAATACTTCTGCCAATGAATGATGCTCCATTTGAAAAATATTTAGAAAGTGTAAACTTAGATGTTCGAGTACCGTAGATTATTTTCAATTAGATTCATGACGTTATATGCATTATATGATTAATTGAGTGATCTGCACATATATGCCATTATATTGTAATTTAAACGCTTTCTGCGTTACAGTACTTGTATACACATTTCATTTTCTCACTGTGCTATTTTGACATAAAAATGAGTGCCAATCAAACATAATAGCTGACCAATTAGAACAGGGTGAGGAATACGCGTATGTCCCACTAATACAGGTTCTTACATACCGTTTATGCTGTCAGTTTGTGGGTATATAATAAACTCCATTATTTCTAATGGGGCGGCGGGGCTAGTGGAACGTCCATTACAACATTGTTTAGCATGTTTTGACTTATTTGATTGTTGGATTCAACACGCTAATTGTACCGGTTGCATCATTTTTACTGTAAATAGAATCTTCGAATTCATCAAGATACGGACTGCGCTTACCGTCAGAATGTAGCCATTTCATTATGAACTGATCTTTCAGTCTAGGTGTAGGGCTTTCGAAGATCTCTAACAAGTTAACTTCAGTTCCACATGCATTTGTTTTGTAATTTGTAGCATTTGCATGTGCTACGTTTATCAATGTATTTTCCTCGCGTGTAGATGTTACACTTTCCTTTGGATCAACGACCATTTGCGGTTCAATTTTGTAGTCCAGCAATTCGTTCTTCTTGGAATATAATTTACACGAGTTCGCACATAATTCTGGCAAATTCGCATCAGGTTTTGTAGGTTTAGCATTCGGCGTCATACATTTTGAGAAAATGTTTCTATTGCGGTGTGTAATCGACGTACGATATGCATGAGTTTTCCTTGGAAATTTATTTGGTTTGAACATGGGCGGGGCGCTTCCAGGCGTTTGTAGTGTCTTGATTTGGGGTAGTCTACTCTGCTTATAGATTCGACTTTTTTCAAGGTCAGGTAAACTATTGATGCTTCCTCTTTTGATGATATCATCTTCTCTCATTGACATCTGACTATCTTGCACTAGTAAACTGCTTTTCAAAAGTGCCATTTCTAAAAATAATTCAACAATACACTATTATTTAAATTTCGAGACAGCAACAGCTAGCTTTCTATAAAGGGAAATCAAAACATGAAATATATAATATTTTGACCGAAAAAGAGGAATCTGCGAGTGCGAAGAAATGGTCCTAAAACGGGATTCTGTTGTTTATGCCAACGCCTTCCAGCATTGAGGCCTCTTTGGGAATTCAAATCCGAATAAATCAGTAATTTTTGCACATGCGTAGGCCTTGATGCATGGCAAATAACAGAGATAATCATAGCATTAGGCCCCTACCTCAAAATGGTAGGGTATCTAAATTACATTATGATTTATACTGTTATAATGTACGTATATATAGTGTGGTTTATCAATCAGAAAATGTAAGAAACAATAGGGCCTATAAAGGCCTATATATATATATATAATATATATATATATATGTGTGTGTGTGTGTGTGTGTGTGTATGTGTGTGTGGGTGGGTGGGTGTCTATGTGTAAAAACAATAAAAGAGACGACGATGTATAATCACTTAAGGTTGACTTGCGGAACACAAATTCAAAATATAATAAAATAGAACGGACGATCGGTAGCTCCTTCTGGCTTTATCAACGTTAAAGTTGATGGTTTAGAAGGTAATCAATTTTAACGTTGATAAAGATAGCAGGAGCTATCAAAATATCCGTTCTATTTTATTATATTTTAACAAATTTGTGTTCCGCAAGTAAACTTGCAATGATTGTAGATCGTTCATTGTTTTTTACATTTTATTTTACTTGAAAGCACACATGCAGGCTACTATGGATAACTGTAACGTCATAAAACTATCGTGTTAATAATTTCAGTGAATTTGTTTTTAGCTGTTGTAGGATTTAAAGCGTGAGCACTGGATTGGAAGGTCATCAATTAAACACAAGTGCAAATTAAAATGCCACTTCCATTATAAGTCTAAAAGTGACGAATGTGAAAAAAACACCACCAATTTTGCCATGGCCTGTAATAATGGCGAAGGGAAAACTTAGCATGGTTATCCGTACTTCGACACACATAGCAATTTTATACTATTTGTGCTTTCTCAAAACTGACTTTTTTACCGTTTTCATGAACATCGTTGAACATTTAAACAAAATAATGTTTAATATTTATATATCTTTATAGTTAATGATTTAAAGGAAACTTTTCCGCAGTCGCTTAAAACTAGGCCTATATAGTTTACTCACCAATTGTGGTTTCACCTCCTTTATGTCTTTTACAACCGTTGTGTCCCTATAACGTAGTCTAATTTGTTAAAGAGGCAGTAGTAGATTTTGTCACTGACTATTCGATTCGAAAAATTAATACAATTGTCAGGAAATCAATTAATCGACTCATGCTTTATTCTAAATGTGGTCTGCATGAAAGATTGTGTACACGCTTGACAAAGATTTAGAAATTATTTAACGATTTTAGTCAATCTTATTGTCTTTTCATTGCGCTACTCATATCCATCTATCCATCATAATATCTTATAATTTGCTGCGTCACAGGCTACTGTGTAGCAACAGTATAACTCAAAACAATATGCCTACATTGATCTATCATACTTCGTCCGATATGCTAATTATGCAATTATAATATTGTAAATTTTTGTACAAGCCAGTGGAAAGCAAATTTCCTACTTTTGGACCATACGGAAGCTCGTGCCACCAATAATAATAAATAATAATAATAGTGTAGTTTTATATAGCGCACATATCCATCTAATATAAGATCAGGGAACCTGAGTGAATTAAAATTTCAGAGCCGCTAAGTGGCGGCTGCCACATAATTAAAGTTAGTCACTTAGAGACTATAAGGTGCCATATGACATATTAATAGGCCTTTCTGTTTTACATTTCATTTTTGATCAGATGTTCTTTTTGTTTCACTAATACCACTTTTACACTTCTAGCCGAAACAAACACCGGTGTGACACCGCAGCCAAAACACACATTTATACTTAACGAAGAAACTGCGGGATGATCTAGGGTCAAACCCATTTACAAAACACCGACTGAACACCGGTGTTGAACGCTGCCCTAATTGGACATTTTTGAGGAAAATTAGCTCATTAGTCTGCAATCAAATTTAGTTTCGCAGGGGTGGGTAAGACATTTAATTTATTTGTACACTAAACACCGAATAAATTAAACAAAGATATAAAATAAAATATAACATAACTTATTACATTATGTTTATGATACTAAATACGTTCAAAATATACACACAAAAAAAAAAAAAATAAATAATTTTAATGAACGTGGATGATTAAAATCCCGAAATAAAT
>NW_022752295.1:82135-92339 GCF_011630105.1 Anneissia japonica
ATGACGGCACTGTTCAATTCTACACCTGTCTCTTATACACATCTAGATGTGTATAAGAGACAGGTGTTAACGGCTACCTTGATTTATATATATATATATATATATATATATATATATATATTACTATACATATATATAGGCCTATATATATGATTTTGAACTATTTAGTATCATAAACATAATGTAAGTTATGTTATATTTTATTGCTTTAGATTGTATTTTTTTTAGAAATGTATTCAGTGTTTAGTGTACAAATAAATTGTCTTACCTCTGCGAAACTAAATTTGATTGCAGACTAATGATCTAGTTTTCCTCAAAAATGTCCATGGAGGCCAGAGTTCAAAACCGGTGTTCAGTCGGTGTTCGTTGTCAAGTGTAAATGGGTTTGACCCTAGATCATCCCGCAGTTTCTTCGTTGAGTATAAATGTGTTTTGGCTGCAGTGTCACACTGGTGTTTGTTTCGACTTGAAGTGTAAAAGTGGTATTAGTTAAACAAAAAAACATCTGATCAAAAATGAAAACAGAAAGGCCCATTAATATATCATATGGCACCTTATAGTCGCTAAGTGACTAACTTTTACTCAATTATTGTAAAATTAATTTGCAAATGTTTTTTTCTCAGTTTTTACAGAGAACAGTGAAAATCCTGGTTTTTATCAGGTTGGGGTATTTTTATCTATTTATACCATGTTTAAACCAGGGAGTTGTTATTAGATAACAACTCCCTGTTTAAACCGTGTAGCTCGCGGGCAAGCCCTGTTTAGTCTGAGAATTGAAATTTGCCTTTTTGCGCCCTCTATCAAAATTATCAACCGACCAATCACGTCATCGAATTGATAGACGGGGTTATTTTGAAAACATCTCTTTGCACTACTACTCGGATCGCATGCCGATCTCGTAACCCATTACTTAGAGGCCTATTTTGGAATTGGTATTTATCAAGTGTGACTTGTTTAATCACATAAATATAGGCCGAATAGAGCGTATAGGTTGCATAACATCGACATGGATCGTATACTGAGGTTACGATCCCCTACTGACTACAGTCAAGATTATAAGAAACGGGGTATTTCTGTCGACAAAAGACTTCTTCGAGCTCACCGCCGCACAATTGACCAGAGAGCACAGCGGGATAAGTCTTATATGTGCCGCCGTGGAGAAACTTATTCACCACCAAAGAGAGCAAACAGTAGTACTACTAGGCCTAGCAGTAAAACGGTTCAAAGTAAAATAACCGAGGTTCCATTGAAGGAGCGTGGTTCAACTAATAAACAAACTGGTTTGTACAATTCAAAAATTTCCTGAAATTAAAAATTTTATTTGGCTTAGGGCCTACTAGTTAGGCTAGGCCTAGTTATTATTAGGATCAATAACCACGGCGTTTATTAGGACTAGGCCCCTAGGCCTATTCTTTTTTAATGCCTGCCTGGCTGTAACTTTTTATAGGCCTGGCCTACAGCAGTATGTAGTAGAGTTTAGAAAGTGATATACCATTACTGGCCGTAAATGATGTAGGCTACCTATTGGCCATAGGGCCTAGGCCTAGATTAAGATTCAATAAATATGTAGGCTTAGGGGCCTAGATTATAAATAGTGTGTGAGTATTTAATTGTATTTACCAATTCATTTATCTATTGTGTGTCTGTTTCAGATAAAAAGAAAAATGCACCCAATAGCCGTGAAGAGAAACTGAAAAAATGGAAAGAAGAAAAATTGTTGAAGGAAAAGCTTAAGAGAAATGGGAAAGAAAACAAACTTTTTAAAGTTTGTAAAGTGAAATATGATAATCCAGAATTTCTAAATGTGTTGTCCAAGTCATCTCATGATCAGGTGTGTTCAAATTAAGTTTGCAAAGTAAGGCCAAACAAAATATTTTTCACAAGCCAAACCAAACTAAAATCTAAGTATGGAGAATAGACTTTTGGCATTTAATTTTTTTTTTTTTTTTCCAAGAAATAGCTAAGTAATTTCAGAGTACTGTGTATTGTTTCAAACTAAATTTAATTTCATATGCAATGCAATTTAGTCAATGTACCTGTACAGTAGTGGTTTACTTCTTTACTAGCCAAATGAAGCACTTAAAGGTGCCAAGTACAACAGTTTGCCAAACCCCAACAGCATGTAACAAGTTCCAACAAGGACGGCTGTCTTGACCAGTAAAGTTGTTGAAATTGAGCATTAACTTTACCATTTTCTGTACATACAGTACCGTAAAACCTCGAATTGAATCTCAGTGTGCTTAAGCTCGAGATGAAGCCCATCTCGAAATGAAGCCCCCTCTTTAGTTTGCAAAATTAGCCTTGAAAAGAAGCCCATCTCAAGATAGGCTTCTTTTTGAGATAGTACAGTACAAAAACTATACATGAATTTCAGAAAACAAAATAAATTAAAAACAAGCTTGGTTTATACAGTAGTTTAGGTGATTTGTTGCCATTTAACTTCATGATACAGATTGATGTTACAGTGGCCTTATTTATTATTTTATAGTACAAATTAAAAAATTTACAGCATTCAATTTGAAAAGAAGCCCCCACCCCCGCTTTACTTTGCAAAAGGAGCCTCTAAAAGAAGCCCATCTCAAAATGAAGCCCATTCAAAGTTCGCAAAAAAAGAAGCCATGTGCTTCAATTTGAGGTTTTACGGTATTTACTAAAGTGCACCCTTTTTGGTGGAAGGCCTCCTAGTTTTTTTCTCTGTTGTTTAATTCCAGGTTTAGTAAAGGCCGCTCTTTATATTATACTTTGTAAATTGGCTGATTATTAAGGGTTGTAGTAAAAGTAAAATTTATATTGAATACAATTGATTTGTAGTTTAATTTGATTATAATTACTTATAAAATCTGATTTATTGATTTTTTTGCAGAAGCATAATAGAAAACCGGCGACACAGACCAACAACAAAAAGGTTGAAGTTGAAAAAAAGGTACTGTATATACAAAAGTAAATTAAAATCATTTCATTTGTATTGTATTTGTTTTGCAAGTTTAAAATTGTTATGGTTTAATACTTAACAGTACTTTTTAGTTTTGTTATTAAAATTTATGTTGAATAGTGCTCTAAAAATGTCAACCTATTTTTATATCTTGTAATTTTTAGAAGAAATTACTGTAATTACCACTAAAATATCATTGTGGTCGTTATGAAATTTTACTATTCAAAAAATCTGTTATTATGCAAATAAATTACTATCACACTAACACTATCCAAAACATCTAGGTGTTGAAACAGTTAAATTATGTACAACATATTACTACAGTTACTAAACACTGATTCTTGTGTTTAGGAGCAAACTTCATTGTCAAGGCTACTGCTCCGCTGACTCTAGCTTTTGCAATTTTTATGCATAACGGTGGGTGTTGCATACACATTAAATAATCTTATTTTATTAAATTAATTATTTTATTTTATTAATACACTATAATCTGACACTAATATTAATATTAATAATAATAAAAATTGCATTTGTTGAAGTAAGCCCACCCTCCCGCAACGGATGTAAATACTATGTTTCACAGTATTGACAAAAATTACCAACAACTACTAATATACCAACTTTTAAACTATTTATTGGCTTAAAAAAACATTTAATTAAAACATTAAATAAAATAAATCAATCATTCATTCATTATCAAAGAATACAGTAAAATGAAATTTAGAAAACAAAAATGCAGTAATATCAAATCCAATTGTATTTGTACCGTTTAATAATGTATGTCTTTATACAAAATTGAAAGGTGGCTTTAACAAAAATGAAAATAAAGCATTGATTATTATTATTTATTATGAAAATTGTAAAGAATACAGTATGGTTTTTGTAATACAGTATTTTGATGAATAAATGGCTACAAAGAGAAAAAAAATCAAATCCTATCTATTATTGCAGCAAATGAAGCAAACAAAATGCAGGGTTTTGACTACAAAAGGTTCCAGACAATCTGCACGTATCGCAGCAAAGAAACTTACAGGTAAGAAAATACAGTAATCATAAATTCACATACTGACCTTGTTTTAATGGAAACTATCTTAACCTCATTGACATGCTTATTGTGATGACTTAAAAAAAATATTACAAATATAACCATTTTACCTCACACTCTGCAACACATGGTTGGTTATGGTCAACATACAGTACCACATGAAAATGCACCCAACATACTGTATATGTAGAAATTGTTTTAGTCATGATCTGTTAAATTAAGGAATTTTGAGACAAGTACACCATGTTATCATTACCTGTTTTCCTGTTTAGATACTGATTTTAGCTGGATAATAAGTTTTAATTCAAATATTCAATCATTCTTTTCTGTAGAAGACTCTATGGTTCATACATTGCCAGATTCTTCTTTTGCTCCAAAGAACTTTATATTCAGTGCTCCTGGTAATGTATCTACAATGCAGTTTGTTCCCATGAGCCCTTGCAGTGTCCAGAGCTTTTTCTGTCCTAATTCAAAGTTTAATAGCACTGAAGAGTCAAGTAGAAGGTAAACAAATTTACATTGAAAGTAACACTAAAATTAATATACAGTTGAACTCCAAAAGTCCAAAACAAAATGCCATTTTAAAATTGTTCGACTTAGATAATATTTCGACTTACAGATTGTTAATTAATAGAAAACACAACAATTTGGCATTCAAAATAAGTTCGACAAAGTGAGCTTAAGCAAGTTTAACTGAAAAAGGAAAGGTAAAGCTAGAAATTTTCTTCATGAAGTACAGTATTAATCATTTTTATGATTTTATTTACAGCCTCTAAAACCTTCTTCCTGATTATTATATTTTTTTTAAATATCCTGTCTTGCAGATGCTCTACTCCACTATCTGCTAAGCATAGTCGACCTCTAGTACAAGCATTGGATATTTCGATGATACCTAACAACCTACCAGGGAATGTGAAGCAAGGCCCACCAGACAACATTCTAGGTAAACATAGGAAATTCTTTAAAAAAATAAGTTTTTGTAAACATTCAAAATCATTCTTTAGGAACTCAACAATAAAATGGCTACAGGATGTACCGTAAATGCTCGAATAAGCACCGTGGCGCTTATAAAATTTTCGGAGGCTTCAGTGCAGCACTTATCCGAGAGCGGCGCTTATTAAAAAAATATTGGCGTGGCGCTTTCCATGCCCGTTCCCATGTTACCTATAGTATTACACAAATTCCCGTAGTTCAGTAGGCCTATCATCGTAAACTAAAGAAATGCTTGTCTTCATTATTTTACTTATTCATTTTAATACTGTATACATTGTATTTAAAACCCTGTTTCATTACAGGGTAATATAATTGTATACTCTCTATTGAGTGCCGCTGTGCTTATTTGAGAGTGGTGCTTAACAAAAAAAAATCATGTTTGGTGCGGCACTTATTCGAGAGCGGTGCTTATTTGAGAATTTACGGTATACAAACTTTGATGAATTGTAATTTTTTTATTGATTTTTATTTATGCCATAGCTCCAGTTTTTAAGTTAACTGATAGCATTACAACAAGGTTAAGGAGTTCACATAATGACAGGAGTGCAGTCACTGAGTTTCCTAAGGATCGTCCAATGTCAGTTGAAGTTATCAATACACCTACAAAGAAAGAATGCAAACAGAACTGCACACAGGGAAGCAACTCTGGAATTGTAACTTCTAATGAAATCCTAGTGGAGCAGATGTCTAAAGAGGAGGATAATGTCCATGTTCCTTCAGAGGCAATACCAGAGTCCAAGCCAGTTGAGTGTCCAATGTCAGTTGCAATTCCCAACATACCTGCAGAAGAACAACAGAGGCAGAACTGCATGCAGGAAAACAACTCTGTCAATGTTACATCTAATGACATTATTATGGAAGAGATATCAAAAGATAAACAAAATGTCCATGTTACTTCAGAGGAAACTACAGAGGCAGTTTCAGGGGCATCCTTAGAAGCCAAACCAGAACTAAGTGTTGCTTACTTTCGTTCCTTACTCAAACGTCACACAGACAGGTTGCAAGAAGTTTGTGATAAGTGGGAGACTGAACTCCAAATAGATAGCCTGTTAGGGGAAGAGGGTAAGAATGTACTACACTTTATTAAATGCTTAATATTGGCAAATTGATTTGATTTGCAACATAATTTGTTTTCTAGTGTTTTTGAAACAATACTTTTAACACAACTGGTTCAACTATGAGCTGCTTTAACATTACTGAGACATTTTAGGCATCTTGACAAAATGTCTTAGTTTTAGGAAGGAATGAAATTCAACTTATTTGTATTTTCAAATACAGTACTGTACTTGAGTATGTACAGTAATCCTTAAAATGAAGGGTTATTCCTTAAAATTGGACATTTACAGTGTATTTTAGGAGTAAATGTACAGCACACCTGGAGTCTTGTTTAATTAGATTTTAAACTGTTTTCTTTAATTGAAAACAAATCCATTTGTAGGTCATGGCTCCCCCCCCCCAATTTCTTTTTACTCAACCTTCTCTAATTAGTCAGTTTGCCACTTGCCTCATTTTGGACAGTTTCCAGATGGTAATAATGATCATCATCATGAGTTTGAGTTATGGCTCTTTTCAGTTATGGGTGATATCAGAACATCGATTGGTAAGGCCCAGTTGTTGATAGCACAGAGGTTTAAGCAATTTAATGGTTTGATTGACAACTGTGAGTTCGATACTGGTTTAAAGGAGACGAGTTGTACAGATTTGCAAGGTTTTTGGGAAATGGTGTACATACAGGTTGGTGAATCTTTTTTTTTTATATATTTTTAAAAATTTAAATTACATAAAATTAAGATACAGCAACAAATGATCACATTATAGACATATGTCAATATTTAAAAACGTACATTGCCAATACTTTTTTCACTGGGTAAGAGTAAATTATTCATATATTCTCGTAAAAAAAAAATTAAAACCTTATGTGTACTGCTCTCCTACTGTCTTTGACTAGGAAACCAAACACAATCTCCTCAAAAGATAGTAATCCATTCTTAACTTGTGTGTGTTCATTTTGATCCTGTAAAGTGTAGTACAAAATAAATGGTTATTAATCATCTCAAATTGGTTCTTATGAAGCTTGATTTCCATACAATCGCTACACTGTCGCTTTTTTTTACTACAATCATTGCACTGTGTAGCTGTCCTCAACACAATCAGGGATGCTCCTTGATTCAACTGACCAATCAGCGTTGCCAAAGGAGTCGGTGATAGCGTGTAGCGATTTTAATGAAACCAGGCTTAAATGAATACTGTATATGCTGTCTCTTATACACATCTAGATGTGTATAAGAGACAGGGGGAAGAGGGTAAGAATGTACTACACTTTATTAAATGCTTAATATTGGCAAATTGATTTGATTTGCAACATAATAGTAAAAAAAATTCTAAAGGTAAGTATGCTTGTATTTGCTGAGTTTTAAAATATTTGTTGTATACATTGTGATGTGCCAATTAATATTATTTTGAGCCAATAAAATTATTTTATCATTCTTTTAAAATCATTTATTAATTGCTTTTTTGAACACAAAATTGGCATTTTTAAATCTGACTGAATGTCGGGAAACTATCCATACATTAAAAAAAACAATAGCTAGGAATTTGCAGCAATTGTGTAATAATTGCTGAAATTACATACATCTGTTTCTAACTACAGTACTGTGACCAAGCTCGTAGTGTATGCAGCAAAATTTACTGCTCATTTTTTGGTTTTTAAATTTATACCACATAATACCTATATAGCTATCTGTTTATCTATTTATTTATTTTGATATTAAATATTTCTACAACATGCAATCTGAACGTTGAAGAATGTAGCATTAAAATAATATAATATATTGATCAATTTTAATTGATGCTACATTTGACTAAAGTTTACTGTTATTTTCTAGAAAAAAAAAGTTGGTGTTGCAAAATGTACCACAGCTGCATCAGAAGCGGCCAAGCACAGGCTTGCCGCAATCAAAGCAGCAATGAAAAAGAAGCAGAAACAACAGGAGGAGGAGAAAGTAGTATTTGAAGGAGGGTTTTTTAAGGTAGAGAGCCCAATGAAAGTCAACAAACAACCACATTGCCAGGGTATGTATTAAATATAACTGTCTGTCTGTGTAAAATTTTGAGGAAGTGCAAACAATGTACAAAGATTAAGTAATAATAATAATAACGAAAATTTACAATGCGCCGGTATCCGTTTAAGAGAAAACACTTCATGGCACCCCTCCACAAGAAGTCAAAATATGACTGAAAAAATGATATTAGCCATGTACGCACAGATATTGAACATAAAGTGGTATACTGTGCCTCAGGCTCCACTACCATGCACCACTGAGGCATTGACTCTGACCCAAGTAATGTAAGTGTAAAGTAACATAATTATTTTAAAATTATTTTGATGTTATCTTATTTTATCAAAACTTATAACTTTATAAAGTAGTTGATACAAAATGTAAATTTTTTTAAAGTTATTAGCCCAACTGAGATAGTATGAAATTAATCAAGTTTCTGGTTTTTCGCATTTCTGTGTTACTAATACCATGGAGGAAATATATTTCCTCCATGCTAATACCTACTACAGTACTATTGCTAATCTTACCACCTACCACATTATAACATTTTAATTAATTTTTGAAAAAGGTGGAACTCCATTGCGAAAAGTGATGCAGAGAAGCTTGATCACCTCGCCTGCTAATGTCAGTAATGGTAGTGTGTGTGGTGAACGACCACACGGTCTTCAAGACACCTCACAAGACAGAACAGCCTCACCGTATGCCTTTAGGACACCCAGAAGGAGTGTCAGGACCCCCACCGCAAGGACCCCAGCATCCAGAACAAGGTCCTCGGCAAAAAAAATAAAAGATCAGTCTTCACTGATGATGAATACCCCAGTATCCAGTTCAAAGTCACCAATTAAAACCATGGAACGAAATGTATGTTAATAATTCATTGGTCTTCAAAACATTGATTTTTCAACAATAAAACTTTAACAATCTTGTAACTTTACTTGCACAAAATGTTTCAACAATTATGTTTGATCTCTGGGTTATATTGAGATTTTATTTTTCTTTTTAAGAGGGGGCTTAGCAGTGCTGCATATGTGTTCGACCACTGGTCGGAGGCATCATGCATTTCCCCATAGAAATTTTGTTCTTGTTCCAGACAACCACTGTTAGGCTATTTAGGGTTCAGATAACATGTGCCATATCACTAATAAGTATTAAGATGTAGTAATCATGAAACTATTCAGTAAGTTGCAAAATGTATATACAGTAGTTTGTGAAAATGTATGTTTATGATCTTAAACTGGTGTATCTATGTCACTGTGATACAGAAGAAATATTTGAATCTTAAAAAAATAAGTACAGTACTGTAATACATAAAAGATAAAAAATATTATGATAGGAACAACATGCCCCTTTTCTTTATCTTTGAAATGTATTAGAATTCGTTTTCAATGTTTCTACAACGCTCGATGAATGTAGTTGATCTGAATAATCAAGCTGAAGAACTAATGGTGACAGAACCTCTCCAACAGTTGAATGCTCTCAAAAGAACTCCACTTAGTCTAAACAGAACCAGAGGTAATCAGGACAATACAGGCCTCAAAGCTCAATTCTTGTCTTTCAAAACTATCAGTCCAGTTTTATTAATATTGTATTGGAGAATAAATCATAATTACTGTATTATGAAATTGCAAGTACTGTATGTGCAGTTACTTTATAATTTAAACACACTCGCGTATGATGATTATAAATGGGCAAACTGGCGACGCACCGTTGTAAGGCCCATGACTTGAATAAGCCATATTGGCCCAAAGAAGAAGAGAAGATTCTATGGTACATTTGAATAATAAACTAGGCATATTTTATGGCTTTTATTTCAATGGAAAATTGTATACAGTTAAACCTGCCTAAGTCGACTTTGCTTAACTTGAATAATTTCTATGTTGATCTTATTTTATATGCCAAATTGTTGTGTTTTCCATTAATTAAAGTCAATCAATTTTCCAATGCCATTTTTGGATTCTCAAGTTAAACTGTATTATTATAAAATATTGTGAATTTGTTGGGAATCGTAAACTATTTATTCTTTGGTCACTAAAACGTGCCGGTTTTAGCCAAGATGAATTAGTTGAAATTTACAAGAGCTATGTCCGCCCAGTGTTAGAATATGCTGCACCATTATGGCATCATGGTCTTACTGTAAAACTTACCAAAATGATTGAAAGAATCCAGATCAGAGTG
>NW_022752295.1:92417-110205 GCF_011630105.1 Anneissia japonica
GGAAAGAAAAAGGATAATAATTCATCTTTTTTTTTTTTCCTTTCTCTGCTTTCTTTCTTTATGAACCCTTTCTTCCTCAGCACATCTCAGTAAAACCTCCCTTGTTTTGTGCTTTTTTTAATTTTTTTTTTATCTATGTCCTGATTATTTATATTGCTTGTTATGTTGTAAATTTTTAAATGTTTATGTTTTTCTGAATGTTCAATTCCTTAATTTGTACATATATTAAAATAATTTTATAAATAATTTGTACAGTAATAATAATTTGAATCTTAATTGAAATAACTAATAATTTTATAAATAATGTATTTTTAACGTTTTCGCAATTCAGTTCTGTGAACTGCCAGAAATGTTTTTTTAATGTATTTTGACTTTGTTTATGAATAAAGATACCTTGATATATATTTACAGGAAAAACCCCAAATAGTTATTCAGCTAAGAAGAGCTCATCAAAGAATGATATTAAGAAGTTAGATTTCATCAACAACTTTGAAAGTCCTCTTCAGGTAAACAGGGATGATAAAAGGGAAATCACTGCATGTATTTATGTTATCTTGCATGTTATCTTTTGTGTATAGTATTAATTATATTGCACGTTGATACCGTCTAAACTCTCAATCATTAGCGGTGACATACAAAAATGAAAGTAAAAGCGTTTAAAAAATTGTTTTTACATTATTTACTGACGTGGACAGTGCTACCATAGGGGACTGAGTGCCTCTTACAGCCGTGTAAACTTATAACAACAATTAAATATAAGTTGGATAACAATTGGTGAGATTTTTAAAATGTTTTATTGAATATCAGATCTGATACATAAGAAGAAAAAAATGCTGTGAAAACTTATACATTATGACCACTTAGTAGGTAGTATAACAAATGTAACAAACCAATGTGCATATTAATGTGGCTTAGTACTCCATAGTGGATGTAATGCTAATTCATATAAGCATATGCCCTTTGTGCAAATTTAGTGACTGGGCAGTAAGGCAGCTGCACCGCTAACTACAGCCTTGAACTTCGACAATTGATGGGGATCAGATGGTAGATGAGATAAGGACTTAAAATGGAGGTCACGTGTACACTTCTGACTTGTGTGAACCCATTGCATCTTTCAGAAGAGCCCCTGTCGAGGAATGATATGAACATGAAATTATTATAAGTGCACAATGAAGCTACGAATTATGGGTTATTTAACTACCTTTACCTTTCTTTCTACTAAGTCGAATATAATCTTATCTTACTGTCAGCTTCGAACATCCATAATTGTAATTCTCATTTAAAAAAGTCAACTCAATATCTTTCTTTAATTTTCCTGCTATAGTTAAAAACTTCAAATGATCCTCTTTCAAGTGGTGTTTCAACAACAGAAGACCTTATTTGTTTTGATTCTCCAACACCTGAAAATGGTAATCTTTTTCCTTATTAAAGTACTGTACAGTATTTTGAATACAGTACTTATGTTCTATCCCAAATTTATTTTATATTGGTTAATATGATTTTTTTTTTAGATGTTAGAATTTTAATAATTTTTTACATTGTAGGGCTATATAGGCCAATTTCATATTTTCTTATTATTTTCTGAGAAGTCACTATGTAGTGATCATATGTTTCTACACTCTGCAGTACAAGTGTAATTTTATGAAGTTATGTATTCTAATTTACTTTGGGATTTTTTAAAACATTTTTTAATGATTTATTTGCATTATTATTATTAAATAAATGGCTCTTTCATATGAAAATTGATTTTGAATAACAATTTGGAGGTTTAGCATTATTTTTTAGTTTATAGAGTAAGAATATTTTATACTGTATTCTATAATTTAAAATACTTAAGATAAATAATGTTTGATCATTTAATCAAATATTAATATAACAATCTCTCAAATTTTGTTACAGTTTCATTTTGACATGACATTTAAATTTTGCTTGACAAGACAAATTATGGGCAGTATTTACATTTCACAGGTGAAAATGTAGAGTATGGTCTGGTGGAACGTTTAGCTGCCATTAGTCTTCCTAACAAAGAAGTCATCTTTTCACCGGTACGACGCTCTGCTCGATTTCACCGTCCTGAGTCTGATGATTCTGATCTGCAGCCGCAACCTCTAGACAAAATTTTGTTTTTCCCTCTGAAAGAAATTTAACCAGTGTTCACCGTCAGAGATTTAACATCATGATTTGCATGATTGTAGAAAACTAAAGTCGTGGAATATAAATTTGACTTTTATGCCATGTGGACATACAGTAGAATAGAGAGAGAAATCCAAGATAAATGGAAAGAAGCTAATGTGTATATTCTGAAAACATTTGTAATAGACAGTTTTACATTTTTCATATTCCAAATAGTAGAGCAATCAAGAAATATGTTGGTTTTAGAAAATTCCTGGGATGGGTAAAACACAAATCCTAAGGCTCTGTCAAGTTTTATATACAGTAACAAACATATATAGGCATGATATTTGTCTCAGAAAATGTTACAGTGTGGACAAAGCTAAATAGGATCTATAATGAAATAAATAGAATAGAAAATCTTCATATTATGTTTAATGTAGTTTCAAATAATAATATTTAGTGTTCCTTAAAAGAATTCATATACAGTATACCAGTACATACTGTACAAATACTGTACTGTACACCTATCATTATGAAAAAGTTATATAATCATTAAGAAATATAATTATAAATTAGTCATGAGATATATTGCATGTGCCATTATTAGCCATCATATGATAAACCAAGGATCTGATACATAATGATTTGATACCCTGTTGATTATCCTTAATGAGAATTGTAGTAAGTACTGTACAGGTAGTAAGTTCTCCACTGTTTTATTTTCATCTCAGTAATTTGGATTTCTACAATACTTCAGTATTTTACATTTTTCTATCTGATTAAAGGTTTGTGTACAACACTTGACATTTATCAATTTTTTTGCGAGGTTTTTTTTTATGCAGTACTCTATAAGATATTACATAGAAAAATTCATTTAAATTATTGATTTTATTTAAATTCCTGCGGACTGCCCGAGTAAAGCTACGCTCACATCAAGCCCGGACAAAAAATCGTGACTTGCTATGTTTTTTGAACACTGCGTTCACATCGCGCATGGAACACGGTTATTTGGGTTAAGTACATATGTGTTCTATTGGTTTTAACCAACCAAGCTTGTTGCTGATTGGTCAAAGAAAACAAAACGTACAATTTCAGGATGCAAATGGCTCAGATTCATGGGTCCAGATCTGGAGTCACGATTGGAAATCGTTCGAATTTCATGTGAATGGTCCTATTCTTTACCACTGAACCCATTTTTCACGATTTTTTCTTCATAGGCTCCGGACCGGAACCCAGGCTTGATGTGAATGTAGTTTTACTGGAGCAACCACCAACTTACAGTATTTATTTTATCCTGCA
Organism: Anneissia japonica; assembly: GCF_011630105.1. Lineage (NCBI taxonomy): Eukaryota > Metazoa > Echinodermata > Crinoidea > Comatulida > Comatulidae > Anneissia > Anneissia japonica. The sequence goes on from NW_022752295.1 coordinate 95,832, forward strand.
AGTTGATGAAAATATAACCATTGGGGAGGGACCATTTTTTAAAATGTATTTACTGTACATGGACTTCTAGAATTGATAAAATCCTTGTAGTCAATTCGGCAGTACACTGGAATGCAATCATCTACTTTTTTCCAGAATTTTTACTGCGTTCTTTAATCACATAGGCTATTAGACTTGTCACAAGTCTCTTATTTTTTATTATTTTTCTCATTCTGAGAGCGGAACCGACGAGAAAGTTAATTTAGAGCAAAGATCTAATATAAACACAAGATAGCGTTCTCCGCGATTTACGCGTAACAAATAGAAGCGTCGATTTGGCACAGAAAAGTGGATGCCAGTCAATTCGAGCGGATGCAGTTAGTGCGAACTACAACAAGGGCGAATTTATCGTCGCCCTATTTTTGTATTTGTTCTAAATGTAAAAAATGCTCTGTGCACTAAAGTTCTAAAGTGTTTTTTGTACTTTTTGATAATTATTCCGTGTTTGAATTACTGTACAGTCTTGGCAAATCCGACTAAAAAATGGCCGCTAGAAAGCACTTAGCCCCTATATTTTAAAACTGTAGAATTTCGCACATAGAATTCACGGGTTTGTCTCCAGTTAGTTGAATTATTATAGTGTTGTAACAGTATTGATTGAATTATTATAGTGTTGTAACAGTGTAGATTTACAATTTGTAAATTGGAGTAACTGTATTTAAGTTTTATTCACCAGAGAAATTTAAATTATTCTTACGTATACGGTATCAGAAGGTGCACAGATCATTGGTGTAGTAGTGTGACACAGGGGCAGATCCAGTGTAGGGGACACGGGGAGGCATGTTCCCCCTCGTCTTGCCACTAAATTTTAAAAATGTCAATGCATATTAATGTTATGTGCTACTCACTTAATTATCTATTCTGAAACTGTTGTGCCCCCACCCCGCCGTTTGTAAAATTCTGGATCCTTTAGCCCCTGGTAGGACTATCAACAGCACAGTAATACATCATACCAATTTTCTCCACTATTCAACCGTTAGTCTATATAGTTCAAAAACCCACTTTTTTTTAAACTTAGCATGTGAAAAGAATAACAATGTCTTAACATTATTTTTATGAACGTAGGTATGTTTAATTGTAAATTGTTAACATTACAAATCAATTAAATACGACTTTTTTTATACATAAGGCTGTAGGCTTCTCCCACACTGACCCCACCGGGGCTTTTCCCCTGGCTCCAGTGGCGTATCTAGAAAACGGTAATTTATTATAGGTGAAACCGAATGTAAACACAGACTTAACAACCATTATAAATATTTCATGAAGATAGGACACGGATGAAATATTTGTAGTGAGTACATTTTACATTGTACGTTATATTATTAATTAAGGTCAGAAATGGCTTACAGAAAATACTTCAATAATCATATGTCGTATATGGCCTTAACAGCAGTGAATAGGTAGATGCAAGCAACAGATGCAACATACCTGTAATCGATTATTATTATTATTGTTATATTTTTATTAATTATATATAAATTCATTATTATTACTTTTTATTGTTAAGTCATTGTTATTAAAATGTTATTATTTAATTGTGCATGTTGTTAGGTATAGGCTGACGTTACTGTACAATAACTCAAATTACTAGAACAATTCGTATACAGTATTTGTTTATTTACATTTTTGTAAACTTTGAATGATAGACAGATAATTATTAAATAAAAAGTTGATTGACACTTGAATTTCATGTTGATTTGTAATGATGCCTGTAGCCTATAACAGCTGTGTGGTGGTGATGATTATTAATTGCAGTACAGTATAATGTTTACAAAACAATTTAATTAAACAATATAGAAATGCCAAAATCTTCTGATTCCCTTCGGAGACTAGGTATATTTGTTTAAAAAAAAAGCCCCAGGTCTTAATGCCAACACTTCTTTCTTGTATTTAATTGCATATACATGATAAGCCTACTGTACTGTATACGCAATAACAAATACAAAACACAAATATTGAAGTGATGCATGACCATTGTGAAATGTACCACCCTAATACCTGTCTCTTATACACATCTAGATGTGTATAAGAGACAGACAACATATCATTTTTTTTCCTAATGAATGATAGTGAATGTTTGTTGCATATGAATGAAACAGAATTAATGAATGGAACGTTTTCAAATGCATACAGAACACAGAACAAAGGGGAGAAAAAAAGAAAGCACACAAGCAGGACAAAAAATAAAAAACAAAGAAAAAGACAAACAAATGAATAAAGGAATTAACCCACCCAGAAAATAAGTCACTTGGTCCTTTAGCCCCTGGTAGGACTATCAACAGCACAGTAATACATCATACCAATTTTCTCCACTATTCAACCATTCGTCTATATAGTTCAAAAACCCAATTTTTTTTAAACTTAGCATGTGAAAAGAATAACAATGTCTTAACATTATTTTTATGAACGTAGGTATGTTTAATTGTAAATTGTTAACATTACAAATCAATTAAATACGACTTTTTTATACATAGGGCTGTAGGCTTCTCCCACACTCTCCAGTGGCGTATCTAGAAAACGGTAATTTAATTAAACGGTAATTATTGTAGGTGAAACCGAATGTAAACACAGACTTAACAACCACTATAAATATTTCATGAATAGAGGACACGGATGAAATATTTGTAGTGAGTAAATTTACATTGTACGTTATATTATTAATTAAGGTCAGAAATGGCTTACAGAAAATACTTCAATAATCATATGTCGTATTAACAGCAGTGAATATGTAGATGCAAGCAACAGATGCAACATAATCGATTATTATTATTGTTATATTTTTATTAATTATATATAAATTCATTATTATTACTTTTTATTGTTAAGTCATTGTTATTAAAATGTTATTATTTAATTGTGCATGTTGTTAGGTATAGGCTGACGTTACTGTACAATAACTCAAATTACTAGAACAATTCGTATACAGTATTTGTTTATTTACATTTTTGTAAACTTTGAATGATAGACAGATAATTATTAAATAAAAAGTTGATTGACAATTGAATTTCATGTTGATTTTTAATGATGCCTGTAGCCTAAGATAGTGTGGCGGTGATGATTGTTAATTGCAGTACAGTATAATTCTGGTTACAAAACAATTTAATTAAACAATATAGAAATGCCAAAATCCTCTGATTCCCTTCGGAGACTGGGTATATTTGTTCAAAAAAAAAAAAAAAAAAAAAAACAAAGCCACAGGTCTTAATGCCAACATTTCTTTCTTGTATTTAATTGCATATTTATGATAAGCCTACATAGAAATACTGTACTGTATACGCAATAACAAATGCAAAACACAAATATTGAAGTGTTGCATGACCATTGTGATATGTACCACCTCTTTTCATCACCAGGATGGCGCCAGGATTTGCAAATAATAATAATTATTATTATTATATTAATAATAAAAAGGGTAGTAATAGATGTAATTTTATGCAAAAAAAAGTGGTATCTGTGCTTTATAATAATATAACACATAAATATATATTATATAGTAACAATATTAAAGGTTCATGTTGTTAACAACGATGATGATGATGATGATGGTTACGATGACTTGTCGAATTCTTTTTTGTAAGATTTGAAAGAAAGATTCTTTCTGATTTATAAGTTTTCGTGGCGCATAGCAATGAATGTCATGTTATTCAAAACAACGGCGTTGCAGTAGAGGGGCTACCTGTGCCAAATCAATTTTGCAATCATGAGGAAGCTGACACAAGGATGATACCGCACAGTGTGTGCAGCAAAGTCAAACAGTCGCATTGTTGTCAATAGCCCAGATACAGATTTGTTTTGAAATCTTGACATTCTAGGCCTATTTACTGTAATAAGAATGAGACAATTTACCTGACCGTTTCCAAGAGGGTAAAAACGTTGAATTGTAAAGAACTTAAAAGTTATCAAAATACACCGCAGAAGTCAGGAAAGCTCATTTACCACCACCTAGGAATCAAAACTTGGAAACATTCTGACCCCCTCCCCCTAAAATTGAACCCAGAGCCGCCCTTGTGTTTTGCTTTATTATCTATTGTCTCACAGAAGTCAGTGCCAGTAGGTATCACTATGTAAAAGTTAAGAAAGCTCGAACACAGCCTAGTTTATCCTCTGCCATTTTTCTTTATAACTTTCCTTATAAACCAAATTAGAATAAAATACGTTACCGGTATATATTCTCTTAGACCCTTTACGGTCCTTTAAAATCGCCTCAATATTAAACGGAAAAGTGATTCCTACTAATCGACATTCAAAATTAGTACGGTTTAGTGATTTTTTTTATTGAGCGAATCAATCCGTAGTATATGAAATTTGTATTGATGTTAAATTTATTAACACATTCGTGCATAGTCAAACATGATCCATAGTAATTAATAATATCATTGACCGTATGGATACCTTTTCTAGCCATAATTTTTGTTTAAACATATCACTATCGACCAATGGCGTGTTTAAATTTTAAAAATTTGACCATGCAGTTACTACATCATACCAGAATCGATTTGGACATATTTCTCTATTAATGCGTTCAAGAAATATAGCGGAGCCACCATCAATGTCATTAGAATCATTAATGGTGGTTTCTATTAAAGATATTGCAGCGTTGGGCGTCAATACAAACCTTCTAATCCAGGTTATTTTTAGGGCTACACCTGACTCCTTATATCAATCATACGAAATGACGTATTCGTGTTTGCTATCGTTTTCGTTAGGTTGCGAAATCTCCGTATTAAGATTATAGATAGATGATTCGCAGAGAAAGTACAACTTTAAACAGAGGCGCATTGAGGAATTGGAAATATACCACTTCAGGCCCACCATGGTTGGGGCTGAGGTACGACATTTGTATGTCCATGTCGTGATCATAAACAAAATTATTGACCCCAAAGGTTTGAAAACTGGAGTAGCAAATTACAGTAATAGAATGTGTTGAGAATGATGGTGCCTCCATTAGTTTTTACAGTCATTAGGGGAAGGGGGGCCTTTATTCGAGGAAAAAATAAAGGCATTGGGGCGTTTATTCGAGGGAGTTGTTTATTCCAAATAAGGCTCTGAAGCGGCGTATATTCAAAGCTAAGCTCCCCATGTTGGACCTTCGTCATTTAATTGCCAGTGGTCTCAAATTGCAGGAAAACGATGGCTCTTCTGCAATAGTCTGTCTCTTCTGACTTTTAGTTTCTGTGTAGCCTAGGATAGCTTTGTTTTTCTTTGTTTTGCGCATAGAGACCATGTACTTTGCGCTTTATAAGTCTCCAACCATTACCATTACCATTTACCATTGTAACATTTCACCTTCAAACAATGCATTGTAGGCCTAATAGTCGGGGATGTTCCCCGGAAAAGGTTTGTCTTATAGATTGTCTTATAGACATCCCACTGAGGCTATAAATACCTCAAATAAAAATCACCTTTCGCTTGTAAGCTGAGGCCCAATGGAAAATGCAGCGGAAGTCGGTATAATATGTTGCCTGGTTTTGAAAAGTGTTTATACTTTCAACAGAATACAGTATTCGTACTACTTTACAGTAAATACGGTGGTGTATCTAAAAGTCTTGAAATGGGGGTACTGATGGGGTAGGGGCGACGGTGAAGTGGGGAGCTCGATGATCAGTTGAGGGGCGCTAATTCGCAAAATAAGGTGATTTTAGGTGATTTTTAACTACTTGACCGTGATCTTATACACATCTGCCCAGATACAGATTTGTTTTGTTTTGGGGGGGGGGTGTTTAACACCCCTTTGAAGATATATTTTCTTGTGAAAATATGGGAAAACCAATCACTTTAAAAATCAGTTTTGGTATATCTTGGAACAGCATCAGCAAAATTTCCATTGTTACATTTCACCTCCAAACAATGTACCGGTATTGTAAGATTATAGTCGGGGATGTCCCCCGGAAAAGGTTTGTTTTATAGATTGCCGGATATTATATTTCTTGTTTTCTTAGAGGTGTTTTAACGACGTGAATTGCAAATTGCAGATATCAGGGAACAGTGAAATTTCAGGCAGATATGTAACGCGTCATATTGGTAATCCATGTTGTAACTCTCACATTATGGACTATGTATTGTTAAATGTATTGTTAAATAGTCAAGATTGATTTATTAATATCTGAGACAACTAGATATGTCTCAATATATTGAGAAATTAAAGTAGGTCTTACCTGGGAAATCATAAAAAATAACACACACCTTTTTTCATACAAGTTTCTATGATTTCCTAGCTTTAACCTATTAGGTACTAGAATGAGCTCTTCGCGTAGTTTGCATTAAAATTGAAGGAACATCCGCCCTCTCTACAATGGAGGAAATAATATTGACCATTTTGACGGAGTGGAGAAATAAGGAAACAAACCCGAGCGGTGCCTTACATTACCTGTTGATTATAAACATATAGCGCCGCAACTAGGATGGACGAAAATTACTCCATGGACGCCATCATCGGCGTTTCACTATATCGCGAGCTGCTCTGTCCTCGTCTTGTCTTCGATGGACTAATGTACAGGTATTTATTATTTTTGGTACTAGCTTAACCACTGCTCCACCATGTGAGTGTTTCAGTCAGTTGTATGAGAGAAAGTGCTTGGAGGTTAGGACTGCACATAATCCTATAGGTCTCTGTGGTCTAATGGCTATGATACTGCCCTTGACAGCGAGAGGTTGCAGGTTCGAATCCCACCAGAGACACCTTTTTTCATACAACTCAAATAAAGGAGCTTTTGTTGATGAGCTATGCTTGATACGATTATAACAACATGTTCCTATTTGAGCACTGTTATTATTATTTACGTATCAGGAAATAAGTTAGTACATGCATAAAGAAAAAAAAATATTTATCTATATGCTCTATATTAATTTCGACAGCTTATGTCCCGTTTGTAGTACACAACACATACAAATTGCCATTTCAACGACAACCAATCTACTGTGCCTAGGCTAGTGACGTAGGCTTACACAACTTCTTCGTCGTCGGCCTTTTACGTACAGTACCGGACTTCCGACTGACCTCGAAAAACTGCAATGTATTTGTGTTATACAAAGTAGGCCTACAAACCAAAACTCCGTTTCCATTTGGTACTATGGATTCACACGAGTCATACGCGATACCGTTCGGGGATTTTACAGATGTACTCCAAATTGGATGCGCTGGTTCTGGAACAATGATTCACAAGGCATTGTGGACATCACAAAATAATCGGCAAGTTGCAATTAAGATCTACAATAAGCAACTTCACGATAAAGAGGTCAATATTCTCAGAAAACTTGATCACCCAAACATCATTAAATTCTACGGAATTGTAAACCCTCCATTTTCCAGTGGGATTGTCATCGAATATGCTTCAGGAGGCGATCTTTTGAACTTCTTGGCATCTAAACGCAAAGAGAAAGTTGGAGCAAGGCTTCCACGAAGACAGTTTACTCACTGGTGCCTTGATATTGCTGTTGGCATTCAATACCTGCATGGGCGTCGTATTACCCACAAAGATATAAAATCACCTAACGTTCTTCTAAGTGATGATATTATTCATGAAAAAGGTGAAGAATCGTTAAAGCGTTTGAAAATATGCGACTTCGGCATCTCGAAAGAACTCACCAGTACAGAATCAGTAGTTTCTAGATTCGGCGGGTGTACTAAATCATGGGCAGCCCCCGAGGTTATTACGGATGATCGGGTGGTTTCTCAAAAATCAGATATTTACTCATTATGCGTTGTTTTCTGGGAGTTGTGGACATGTCAACAACCGTGGTCGGATCACTTAATTTCCGATATTGAAACCAAGGTGAAACGGGGAATTTTGCTCGAAATACCTAAAGACTTTCCAGAGTTGATGAAACCAATGATGTTGAAATGTTGGCAAATGGAGAGACACAGACGATGTGAAATTGACGATATAGTTGCCTGCATTAAAAGTCTAATGTCTGAGTGGCAGATAAAAGGTAGGGTTTTATATGGCTTCTATACTGAAATATGGACTTGATAATTATCAATATTATAGACCTACATCAGTTGCACATTTTTTTTCTCTAATTTTCTCATCAAATATATTGCCATGATTACCAATTAGGAATTATATTTAATGACTGAAGTAACTTGAAAAATCATTAAAATGATGAATAATATATAATTATATTCTAATTTTCAATACCCTCTCGGCGTCTAATAATGTTTTTGTGGTTGCTGCATAAACCTGGGCTTAAATAACCCGTTTCCTTGACGTAAATATTCCTACACGAGGTACAAAAATGAGGTAGATAGCATTCCTAAGGACCTAAACCCCTCTTATTTTCTAATGTAAATTCATACAAGCGGAAATTCAGCTACCTTCTCTTGTTTTTTAGTCTGTCACGAAAACACGTCCGAGAACAAAGGAAATACTCAAAGTGAAGTGATTACCAAGGGAAGTGTTGAAGAAGACAAAATAATGAAACAGCAAACACAGCTAGAAGACCAGAAACCAGATAAGGTACCAGTTCAACAGAACCAACAGGTCGAACAAACATTTATCGAAACAGAATTGGTTGATGCGACATCACAGAATAGTAAATCATTTGAAATTACGATAAATGAGGTTAAGGAAGCAACATGTTTACAGAGCTCCGCGGAAACTGATAGACAAGAGGAATGCGATTACGAAAAAGAAGAAGACTACGCCAAAATAAACGAGGACGATGCAGTATACTATGATATCGAGCAGGAGGAGGATTATGCGGAAGTTCCTGTAGTCGATGAAAAAAGTGAGCATAAGGAAATACGTTGCCGGGTAGTTGCTTCAAAGAGTAATGAAAGTATGCAACAAAAACATGATGTCTTGGAAAACTCTACAAAGCAGGCTGCTGAAAATGCAGCTGAATTAAAAGAACCCGGAGTTATTGAAGGTGGGCATGTCGCTTACATTGTTAATCGCTTCGAAAGCCTCGATGTACTAGATGATAATGCAGTCGAGACTTTAAGAAGAAAAATATCCGGTAAAGAGAATACTATAAATAACGGTAAGAAACCTATGTATATATATGTGTTCTTTTTGTAAATAATTTAAGCAATTTGTAATATAGGACCAATTTCATTATCAAAAATGCATCATACTGTATGTATCTAACTATAATGGTAGCGCACAATAGAATTTACCAGGAAGGGGCCGAAGCTTCTGAAGTGGGTCTACTTAGTTAGATAAGCGAGTATAATTTTGTGTGAGCTAGGCTCCCAGCATCAATAATAGTTTATGCAATTCTAAACATTATATTCACGTTAATCGCAGGGGCGGAGTTGGTGGGTGGGTCAGTGCGGAGAATAAGAGAAAAAAAGAAAAAGAAATTATTAATCGCTCAAAACGCCTCAGAGGCTATTTCCAGGCGTCTAGAAAACAAAAGCTTCCCGATCCCCCTAGGGTAGTGTTGTCTTTCGATCGCCCCCCCCCACCTAGATGTGTATAAGAGACAGATTATAGACCTACATCAGTTGCACATATTTTTTCTCTAATTTTCTCATCAAATATATTGCCATGATTACCAATTAGGAATTATATTTAATGACTGAAGTAACTTGAAAAATCATTAAAATGATGAATAATATATAATTATATTCTAATTTTCAATACCCTCTCGGCGTCTAATAATGTTTTTGTGGTTGCTGCATAAACCTGGGCCTAAATAACCCGTTTCCTTGACGTAAATATTCCTACACGAGGTACAAAAATGAGGTAGATAGCATTCCTAAGGACTTAAACCCCTCTTATTTTCTAATGTAAATTCATACAAGCGGAAATTCAGCACCTTCTCTTGTTTTTTAGTCTGTCACGAAAACACGTCCGAGAACAAAGGAAATACTCAAAGTGAAGTGATTACCAAGGGAAGTGTTGAAGAAGACAAAATAATGAAACAGCAAACACAGCTAGAAGACCAGAAACCAGATAAGGTACCAGTTCAACAGAACCAACAGGTCGAACAAACATTTATCGAAACAGAATTGGTTGATGCGACATCACAGAATAGTAAATCTGTCTCTTATACACATCTAGATGTGTATAAGAGACAGGCTTTGTTTTTCCTTGTTTTGCGCATAGAGACCATGTACTTTGCGCTTTATAAGTCTCCAACCATTACCATTACCATTTACCATTGTAACATTTCACCTTCAAACAATGCATTGTAGGCCTAATAGTCGGATATTGTTAATGTTAAATGAGAATATAATACAAAAGTATTTATTACTTTATTCAGCAAGATCCTATTTTTAATGGATTTCAGAACGTGAAGAAAACACCACCACTGGAGGAAGTGAGGTCGCTCCAATGTAAGTCCATGTAACAATGAGTCAGCATATATTTTCTGCACTCATAGGACTAATATCGTAAGATACCAGTTTATTTAGGTAATATGCGTTTTGAATTTATATTTGTTTCTGAAAATAGATATATTATGTTTATACACTAGCTCACCTGTACTACCAGTAAGAACATACCAAAATCTGATGTCCCCAGTACCAAAACTTGCCGATTACTACGGTATGTATGCCCTCAATCTCAATAGTTACAAAACAAAAGGCGGAATTCGTCCTTCTGGCGAAGTGTCGAATGTTGAATGATGAAAGATTCCTTAGTTCGGTCTCGTCAAATTGTGTCCTCTAGGTAAACTGTGTTACCTGCGTCGGCATAGACAATGATACTGAGATTATAAATTGATATAAGAATGTATCTTTGAAATAATGCATAATCAAAAGAAATAACGTCTCCTATTTGAACAAATTGTTTCCTAGATTTTTCTGGCTATTGCAAAATGAGGCCTATCTGAATGTAAATGTAATGTTTCTTGTATGGCGGATAATAGCCTATTGATGGCTTTTGGAGCAAATATATATTGAATTAATGAATAGATGTCAAATCAAGAAAGTATTTGGACCTTTTTATGTCTGGAACTAAAAATAGTAAATGAACCATTATAGTTAATCTTAATGACCAGGGTTTCATTGACTACCTCCTTTAAAGCTAATGGCTCTATCTATAGGTCTATGTAAAAATTGTTTATATATAAAATCATATTGCTTCAGTTTCTTTCTGATTTGATTTATAGGGCCCTAACAGATGTTGTCAATGGTGTTAATTTCTAAAGACTATATTGGACCCCTCTGTTATTCCTTAACGGTCTAGACCCCCTTTTGACGCTTATTAACTGCGTGTGACTAGTTATGTTACTTATGCTACATTTGCTGAAATAGCAGAAAATCAAGATAAAGCACAATAACAACGTTTTCGGTTTTTTAATTAGCATTCTGTCTTAAATACAGGTACTTATTTAATAAGCGCATACTGTAGAGGTCCCCGTAATCATTATAATATACTCAAAATATTGTGTAGCAAACTACAAAATGTGTTATTAAAAACAGTTGAGTATTTTCAATATTTGCCACATAGAGATGACGAATTTACAGTTTTATATATGCCTATTTAAAACATACACTGCAAATGTGTAGTGATACGCAAACAACGTTTAATACTGCATTTTGTTTAATATTATGAGCTTAAATAGTGTGCTATATAGTGTATATTTTCAGACGATATTGACGGCATATATGTATCACCCGAAGGGAAATCAGGCGAGGTATGTATTATTGGTCTGTCTTGGTCTGTCTTGGTCTGTCCTATATCATTCAGCATTTTATTATGACAATTTAATATAATAATAAGTGCTTGCGGTACACCGCGTAGATAATTCTAAAACGAATTGTTTTTGTTTAAAGACTGTCGATGTTTCGATTGAATTGCTTCAATCGACTCTCTCAACAAAAAGAAAACAGTTGCTTTCTGGAATATCTACACGGTGTACCGAAAGCATTTATTATTGTTTCTTCGCCATGAAAACCTTAAAACTATATTTTCAATATGCCAACATAGGCCTGTCAGTGGTGTAGCGGAGAAAAATTCAATTAGGATTATGTTCTATATGGTTGCGAGCATTTATACTAGGGGCCGGGCCCCCTGGAAGCTACGGATATTTGACGAATTTGGGTATGTTTTATAGTTATTTGATAGGCATCACGTGACGGTAATATGAATTCATAATTGTCCAAACTAAAGTCTAACGTCGTGGCTGCTTTACAATGAATTCAAAGTATCATGAGGATTTATTTATTTATTTATTTATTAAGATATAAACACTAAATAAAACAGCAACCAATGGCTGAAAACGTTTGTTTACAATCAACAAATAAAGACAACATAGGAAACATGCCAGGTTTAAAAAATACATATCGAAATATCAAAACATTCAAATAATTGCATTAGAATTGTGAAAAATTAATATCATATTACAAAAATATATATAAAAAACACCATATTATTATTATTAAATTTCTAAAACTTCAATGAATTCTTATTAAAAAGGTATTATTAAAGGATAGGCTTCATGGTAAAAATGATGAGGAAGTCATGGTATGAGGAAGCGACGTTTTTCGGTATACGCGAGCGAAGGGAGCATGTAGACTGGGGACCAGGGCCCCCGGGAACTTACTGATATTCGACGAATTTGGGGGAATGGTATTAGTTATTTGATAGGCATCACGCACCTACGGTAATATAACTTCACATTGAATTTTTACTATCATGGGGGTAGGCTTATCCATGATGAAAAGTTAACACAGATATCTTAATAATGAAGACATGATAGGGAGGGGGGAGGGTGCGAGCGTCTTTTTGCCACGCCACCCGTTTGATACGCCACTGCGTGGTAGGCTTAGTCCTACACTTGCTTTTTTTAAATAAATAATTACAAATATCGTATAATACAGAATTTGTGTTTTTTTTATAATAGTAAAATTGGACTACGATTGGACATAAGTTCCCTTTTGTCAGATGAATAGCAAATTATTACTAAAATAAAGAAAACAATAAGTAGGCATCCGTGTTGTGAAATTAAACCAGGGGATAAAATGATCACACGACTACACGAATGCAATTGCCATGCTCTCTGTGCGTTTATGAAGTATTTCCTTATTTTTAGCACAGCCTTGATTTAGAATTTCATTACGTGGCTATTTTGAATTATTATGATAATACAATACAAGTCAATAGCCTAACTAGGCCTTTGTTTTTAGAATTATCATTGCTATAAAATCATATATGAATAATAAAATCCGGTACCCATTTTTTGGTCGGCATCTATGAGCTAGATATTCCTAGACCCTTCCATATACTTGGTTTGGGCTTGGGGTGGTGATTTCAAAGCAATCATGCTGTGTTTAGTTAGTCCTTATTTATGTTGTACGCTTTACCACGTTACTTACTGAGATCATTAATGTTGTAGGCCTAATTCAAATTTAACTGATTAGTTAAATATAATTTTAAAATGAATTCTTAATCTAGGTTCACGATAAGGACAATGAATTTGAGTACTTCGACGCCTTCGATGCCGCAATCTGTGGACTATACAGTAGTACTAATATTACCTCATTGAGTTAAAGAACACATTGTGAGCACCATGTACCATGAGCGAGTCGTTTATCACTATTATAATTGAAACACAGTGTGCAAAGATAAACGAGAAAGCAAGGAGGAACATTAATTGAAAAACTTATTAAGCAAATAGAAAGTAGGCCTATTAATTTAAAAACTTACTTATGCAAATGGCAAATGACAATAAACAAATTTGAGAAAGTTTACTAGTAGTCGAATGGAAAGATGAACATTTGCTTCTTTTTTTTCAGGAACTAACAAAATTATATGAACATGTAGAAAAAAGCTACACAGATCTTAAACTTGTTAAGGAAGAATGTATAGATAACAACCGATTCAATGATATATTAAATAGTGGAGAACTGCGACACCTGATGACAAATACGTATGATGTAGAGAACATAATGTCAAGGTAATATATATGTATGTATACATATGTATGTATGTGCGTATGCATGTGTTTTATGGGTGTATGTGTGCATGTATGTATGTATAAATGTATGTGTGTATTTATGTATATATATATATATATATATATATATTTGTATATATATATATATATATAGGCCTACTATACAGACACTTTGACATAGTTTGAGACATATACATATAAAATGTTATTAAAGGTAAAGGTAGGAGAATAACCCATAACTTGCAGCATCATTTTGCTGAATTGCGTATGGGGCGTGGTCCGTGACTACCTAGCAGCCGTGAGGCGCTTCTTGGTAGATACATGTTCACATCATTCCACAACGACAGGGGCTGAAATGAACCATAACATCGGGGTAACCCCCTACTTTTCCGAAAGATGCAATGGGTTCTTTAAAGTGCACACGAGCCAGATGTATACAATGGACCTCCATTTTAAGTCCTTATCCGAGAAGACTTGGTTCTACCAA